>NC_092814.1:98561840-98836840 GCF_023375885.2 Dermacentor andersoni | reverse complement strand
TAGTCAGATTATCCATGGATCCTGAGTTGCCAGTGCTTTCTCCTTTGAGAACACAGTGCAATATTTTCAGTAGAGGTTAGTTGTTTTACATTTCTACGAATATACAATTTTAACGCGAAAGCGTTAAGGAGCCCGTGTCGCAGAAAATCCTGTGTCGGCGTCCTGCGTACGGCAGCGGACATCGTTTCGGAGAAAAGATACCCAGGCCTTCCACGTGACGCAAGGAATTGACTGAACTAATTGAATTTCTCAAGCTAAAATACGTGGAAAAATCGTAAACTATGACTTACACACAACATACAGACTTGATAGCTCTCGGATTGTCATTTGAATTTAAGAGAAAATATAATTATGTTACGCGAGAACTCAAACAAACCCCTTTTCCAGCGTTTATACAATGCATAGACCAGAGATGGCATCCGTCATTTGCGCACGCCGGCGCGTAAATCTCACAGTCCACGGAGCATCGCGCCCGCTTCCTTGAAACAGTTCCAGATGGCGCTTGCCTCCACCGCATCGAGGCCCATGCAAGAGGGCGCGTCTCTACCAGAAACCTGCCTTCGTGCATAGTGTTCGCCGCGAACGTTTCCCGGTAAATATTACGGTTACATACGCTGCAATTGCCTGGATGCGGGAGAAGCAGTCAGGTATCTTTGAATGCTATCGCGTTCTATTCTTAAAGGGCAACTCCGGTGATTTTTCGATGCCAGCGAATATTTATGAAATTCGCTGGGTACGTTCCTATGAACACTTCTGTCATGTCCTCAAAAAAGCAGGTTTGAGAGTTGCACAGATTTTTTACAAATGAATTTAATTAGTTGCCTCAAACACCCTACCTTGCCTCTTCCTTAATTACAGGCCACATTGTGTATGACGTCAAGAGTGTTCCATGCAGAACATGCCGGGATCATGCAGACGACAGCGACGAGAGCGTCGAGGAGTCGACGATCGTAAGCTGGTTGGTGCATGCATGGCGTGAGAAGTTGCTGTATCGAGAAGTTGTGTTCCCTGTAGACGTGTAAGAGATGGGAGGCAAGTGGTGTTGCGTTGTTGGCTGCAAGAACTTCGGCCCTCGCCATCTGCACACACAGCTTGAGCCGATGCCGATCGCGTTCATCCGAGGTTCATCCGAGATTAAGTCGCGTCGTTCATGCGTCTACTGCTGGCGGACCTGAGTGACTGATCTGAAGCTAATTAAGCCATCAGAATGATGAAAACTCCTTCTGTAGTTCAGTTTTGACCATACGGATTTGAAACACACCATTCCTTATTTCGTATAGTACACACACAAAAAGCGAGAAGCGACGACTCGGAGCAGTATCGACATCGGTACGTTGCCGTTTTCGACGGAGAGCTGCCCGCCGCACTCACCGGTACTTCCCTAAATTAATTGCGACTACGAACATGGGTGTATTTTTACGTATTGTGATGCAGACTCATTATTTAGCTTCCGAGGTGCACTACTTGCCCCATATCCCAAATTGGCAGCAAGCGCAGGCTCCTCGACACAGCAGCGAAACAACCGCCTCGTTCAGCTGCCAACGGTGTCTATATTGGCATCGGCGTTTCTCCGAGAAAACTACGCGTTCTCTCAATGAACGATCATACGCGCAAAGTCCTAGTCTATGTCCACTTTACGGAACATATTGTGTGCATGAAGAGAATACGAAGAATGATAAGTAGGCAGCATAACAACGCTCCCGTACTACGGTCTCCCGTTCGCTGTTTTCGAAGGTATGTGATCGCTCATATCAGCGCGATTCAGAGTGATGCAACGGTGCACAAAATCTGCCTGTTTTGATAAGTTCTGACATTAACTGATGTCACCGATGAACGGCTAGCATTATATCTCAAGCGAACGACGAGTGGCCGCTGTACCTGCTGATGTAAACAAATGCACCAATTCGTGCTTTGGACTGTCAACGGCGTTCTTGCGGGATACAAAAGCGGAAAGTCGTGCTCCACACCTTACAATGAGCATGCGAAAGGCTTCCCTGAGAAGGGGCAAAACACTTAAAATAGCCAGCAGCACGTATAAATCAGTGGTTAGGGCTACCCTTGGTCTTCATGTTGTAGCACGATATGTAGCGCATGGGCTCTGGATCTCATGGTGGCGGGTCGAATGCGAACGGCGATTCGTGGCTGTTGAATGCGTCAGAATCATAACTGTCAATATTTCACAGATCCGAAGAGCTGGCGCAGCTGAAATTGTCACCCGAAGGTCCGGCGCCGTCACGAGTCAGCCGAGCATCTGCTCTTCCCTGCCAGCGGGCGAGACCGGCATGCCTTGCGTGGCTTTCCCGGTGGCGTATTTCCAACTGCTCGTAGGTACAACGGGGCGTGGAACTTGCGGAGACGACGGACGTTTGCGCGCATGCGCGAGTGAGAGCGGGTGCGAGAGAGGAAATGTGGGGAGTTTTGATTCTTGAAAATACGACTCTGCCTAGGTACTACGGAGGAGTCCCTTGGGGCGCGGTGTATGCGCTTGTCCCTAGGCGCGCCGTGCCGGCAGAAGTCGCGGGGCGCGGTTGTGCTGAACTTAGCATCGCAAGTTGGCGGCTCGACGCAATCATATTTAATCGATCATGTTTTTACTAATGAAAACAACGTGTCATTATTTCGCATTATTGGCGGCGCCTCCAGGACACCAAAGCGGCAACGGGGATATCAAAGCTAGAAGCCGGACTGGTCCGTGGGTTGGGGCTCGCAGAGGCCTGCGCGTGCCAGGGGAGTATAAGATCGGCTGTCCGCTATCGCGGACAGCCAATGTTTTATGCGAACACCCCCAGGCACGCTTCGGCCTCTGCGGCCCCAACCCATGGGCCGCCCGGCTTCCAGCTTTGATCCCCCCGCTACCGCTTGGGTGCCCCGGAGATCCTGCGCCGCCTGCTTTAATATAACCTCAGGTGCTCTCCTGAGGCCTCCGTTTGCCGGTTACATGTGCCCTCCTGGAGCAGTGCTTGTAAAAAATCCGATCTATCGTCGCGACGAAAAATTCGACCCGCGACTTATAAAACACCAGTCAGAACATTGTCCCTTCAGACACAGCGATCACCAAGCGGCGTCCGCGCCCACTGCCTCACCGCGCGGGCAGCCAGCGGCGGAGCGTATAAACCAACTCGACCGAACTCCGCAATGCCGGCATGTCAGGGGACAAACGAATACAACGCAATCTAAGAAACCCTCCTCCGTAGTGCCTAGGCTGAGTCATATATTCAAGGAGCAAAAGCCCCCAGATTTTCTCTCTCGCGCCCGCTCTTACTCGCGCCTGCGCAGAAACGTCGAGCTCCGTCAAAAGTGGCACGCCCCGTTGTACCTACGAGCAATTCTAAATACGCTTCCCGGTGGGCACACTCGTGAAGTCATACGAGGAGGTTCGTTCAGCTGCTTTGTCAGGTTTCGGTTTCGTTTTCCTGTTTTTTGCTTATTTAAAATTATATTCGAATCGAAGCGTAACAATTCTACTATCAGGGGGGTCTCGGGAACTTAGATATTCCATACCCAGACATGGTAAAAAAATCGCCCGAGTTGCGCTTTAAAGGCAAACATTAAGCCTCCTCCAATTTTTTAAAGTGCCCTCTGTGGCTATGAGAGTTTTGAAAAAGAACCTACACATTTATGACTGCGCGACAATCGACACCTTGAAGATTGTCCTGCGCAAGAAAAGAAAGCCATTAATATTGCACCATTCTGATGCATGGTTGCAGGTTCTTTAAAATAAGGTGTGGACAAAATACGCATTGCACAACATCCTTTAGCGCATTACTAGGTAAAAGTGTGATAAGCGATTTATTGAATAAATAATAAATACATTCTATGGTGGCGCTTCATTTCTCGTTCAGTCAGTATCCGCGAAATGTCCCAGTATGGATAGTACGCTTTGAAGTAAGTGGAAGGCAGGAAGCGGGTCCTCCAAGATAGTTTTGCCCCACAGATGGGAAAAGTCCTGCGCTCACCTATGCGCTATGTGGTCAAAATTTATCTAAAGCCCCCATTACCCTCAAAACGCACTGTGCAGCTTCGGGACGTTTGAGCCCACAATTCATGTCGATTGAAACATACTTATGCACACGTGGTCATCATTTAGTGTGCACAGTTCCGACCAGCGAATTCTGACTGTCGTCATCCAGTGCTCCCACATGTCAACATATTCCTTTAGTCATTCCTCGGCTGGGCTTGGCCGAACCTCATCGTGGTAGTCCAAGAAAGTGGGCTTCGTTATTTATCTCCGTCTCTCTGGTACTTGCAAACAGTTGTTTACAGACTATGCTGCTCGTCGTCAATGCGGATGCGCGCGGTTTAGTGCTTTTGATATCTTTCTTTTGTTATTACTATTTTTAACCTCTGTGAAGCTCGCTGCGTGCAGGTTAAAAAATTAAATTATGGGGTTTTACGTGCCAAAACCACTTTCTACGTGCCAAAACCACTTTCACGCCGTAGTGGCGGACTCCGGAAATTTCGACCACCTGGGGTTCTTTAACGTGCACCTAAATTTAAGTACACGGGTGTTTTCGCATTTCGCCCCCATCGGAATGCGGCCGCCGTGGCCGGGATTCGATCCTACGACCTCGTGCTCAGCAGCCTAACACCATAGCCACTGAGCAACCACGGCGGGTGCTGCTTGCAGGTGATTCTGTTTTACATACGGACGAAAGCTGTTCTGTTCCGGTGGCCTCCAAACGCAAGCTGTTTTCCAAACTGCGGCCCAAGCTATTGCTTTCGTTCGCAGCCTTAGTGAATGTTTGTGCGAGGTCTTACGCCAGCATCTGCACGCACTTATTGATTTTTGTTGTATTGTTCGTTTGCTGTCGTCACGAAAGGATCAACAGAAAGTAAGTGTTATAACGAAAGATGACGAAGTTCGAGAATTGTCCGGTAGATAAAACCTTTCGTGACGTAATTACTCAAGAAAGTATACAGAATGGCAGCAATTCCTACTTTATATCATATGGATGTCCCTTTCCCGAAACAACTACAACTAAGCAACTTGAGTTGTCAGCTTTTGCTGAACATGTTTCTCTTTTCTTTTACAGCGAAGCTATTAACGGCTGCTTTCCCCACTATCGTCTCCGCATGTAGAAAAAAATCCCAAAGATAGTGCAATGCTGGGCCGACCCACGGCGGAGGTGCAGTTCGCCATTAAGGGGCCCACATACATAGCTTCTCTGGTCATCCTTCCTCACAAAGTGGAAGGGCACTGAGTTTTTTCCTCAGCAGAGTATAAGCATGCATGACCTCTTACATGTCACTCTGCATAGTGGCGTGGAAATGGATCAAAATAATCTAGAGCAAGGCGGAAGACACAGTCGAAGGAGGAAAGAAAAAGAAAAACATACGCGATTAAAGCTGCTGATGATATTACAGGGTAGACGATAGACTCAATGACTATCCGTATACAAAACGACACAGATGTGTTTCAGTGGGGTTGAAAATAAGATCTTGTCATCACATATTGCCGATGGCGACGGGTTCTCTCATCGGCTCGAAATAAAAATCGAAGAAAATGAAAGAAAGAAAAGGATGTGCACACTAACCCACGAATGCAAAAAACAGGTGCGGAGAAGTCAGCGGATGTACAGTCGCGGACAGAATATTACGGACCATGAAATCTAAGAAAAAGCTGAATATCTCCGCAACCTCACAACGCAATCTGGTATTTGCATTTTGGACCTCGACTAGAATATGCTAACAACGTTGTTGTGGGCAGTTTTACTGGTTACTGCTACAGGCTGCTCGGGAATTGAACGTTTTCGGAGATCCCGTGGTCCATATTATTCTGTCCGCGACTGTACATATATGTTCTGCTGTCACTTAGCATCCGCAAATATGCGCGATACGGTGCGTCATGCCTGTATCTGTACAATACTCTCCATAACAACGCAGTTGCGTTGCTAAGCGCATGTGGAAGGTTGCGGGCACTTACTAAACCACGGTTCGTATTTCCAAAAAAAAAAAAAATGTTCTTACGCTAGACTTTTTCGTTTGTTCAGATGCGAGCCAATCATTCATCATCATCATCATCATCATCATCAGCATCATCATCCTAGTTACGCCCACTGCAGGGCAAAGGCCTCTCCCATACTTCTCCAACTACCTCAATCATGTACTAATTGTGGCCATGTTGTCCCTGCAAACGTCTTAATGTCATCCGCCCACCTAACTTTCTGCCGCCCCCTACTACGCTTCCCTTCCCTTGGAATCCAGTCCGTAACCCTTAATGACCATCGGTTATCTTCCCTAGCTCCTCATTACATGTCCGGCCCATGCCCATTTCTTTTTCTTGATTTCAACTAAGATGTCATTTACCCGCGTTTGTTCCCTCACCCAATCTGCTCTTTTCTTATGCCTTAACGTTACACCTATCATTCTTCTTTCCATAGCTCGTTGCGTCGTCCTCAATTTCAGCAGAACCCTTTTCGTAAGCCTCCAGGTTTCTGCCCCGTAGGTGAGTACTGGTAAGACACAGCTGTTATACACTTTCCTCTTGAGGGATAGTGGCAACCTGCTGTTCATGATTTGAGAATGCCTGCCAAACGCACCCCAGCCCATTCTTATTCTTCTGGTTATTTCAGTCTCATGATCCGGATCCGTGGTCACTACCTGCCCTAAGTAGATGTATTCCCTTACCACTTCCAGTGCCTCGCTACCTATCGTAAACTGCTGTTCTCTTCCGAGACTGTTAAACATTACTTTAGTTTTTTGTAGATTAATTTTCAGACCCACGCTTCTGCTTTGCCTCTCCAGGTCAGTGAGCATGCATTGCAATTGGTCTCCTGAGTTACTAAGCAAGGCAATATCATCAGCGAATCGCAAGTTGCTAAGGTATTCTCCATCAACTTTTATCCCCATTTCTTCCCACTCCAGGTCTCTGAATACCTCCTGTAAACATGCTGTGAATAGCATTGGAGATATCGTATCTCCCTGTCTGACGCCTTTCTTTATTGGGATTTTGTTGCTTTTTTTGTGGAAGATTACGGTGGCTGTGGAACCGCTATAGATATCTTCCAGTATCTTTACATATGGCTCATCTACACCCTGATTCCGTAGTGCCTTCATGACTGCTGAGGTTTCGACTGAATCAAATGCTTTTTCGTAATCAATGAAGGCTATATATAAGGGTTGGTTATAGTCCGCACATTTCTCTATCACCTGATTGATATTGTGAATATGGTCAATTGTTGAGTAGCCTTTACGGAATCCTGCCTGGTCCTTTGGTTGACAGAAATCTAAGGTATTCCTGATTCTATTTGCGATTACCTTAGTAAATACTTTGTAGGCAACGGACAGTAAGCTGATCGGTCTATAATTTTTCAAGTCTTTGGCGTCCCCTTTCTTATGGATTAGGATTATGTTAGCGTTCTTCCAAGATTCCAGTACGTTCGAGGTCATGAGGCATTGTGTATATAGGGCGGCCAATGTTTCTAGGACAGTGTTCCCACCATCCTTCAACAAATCTGCTGTTACCTGATCTTCCCCAGCTGCCTTCCCCCTTTGCATAGCTCCCAAGGCGTTCTTTACCTCTTCCGGTGTTACTTGTGGGATTTCAAGTTCCTCTAGCCTATTCTCTCCCACCTTATCGTCGTGGCTGTTACTGGTACTGTATAAATCTCTATAAAACTCTTCAGCCACTTGAACTATCTCATCCATATTAGTAACGATATTGCCGGCATTGTCTCTTAACGCACACATCTGATTCTTGCCTATTCCTAGTTTCTTCTTCACTGCTTTTAGGCTTCCTCCGTTCCTGAGAGCCTGTTCATTTCTATCCATATTATAGTTCCTTATGTCCGCTGTCTTGCGCTTGTTGATTAACTTAGAAAGTTCTGCCAGTTCTGTTCTAGCTGTAGGGTTAGAGGCTTTCATACATTGGCGTTTCTTGATCAGATCTTTCGTCTCCTGCGATAGCTTACTGGTTTCCTGTTTAACGGCGTTACCACCGACTTCTATTGCGCACTCCTTAATGATGCCCATAAGATTGTCGTTCATTGCTTCAACACTACGGTCCTCTTCCTGGGTTAAAGCCGAATACCTGTTCTGTAGCTTGATCCGGAATTCCTCTAGTTTCCCTCTTACCGCTAACTCATTGATTGGCTTCTTATGTACCAGTTTCTTCCGTTCCCTCCTCAAGTCAAGGCTAATTCCAGTTCTTACCATCCTATGGTCACTGCAGCGCACTTTGCCGAGCACGTCTACATCTTGTATGATGCCAGGGTTCGCGCAGAGTATGAAGTCGATTTCATTTCTAGTTTCACCATTTGGGCTCCTCCACGTCCACTTTCGGCCAACCCGCTTGCGGAAAAAGGTATTCATTATCCGCATATTATTCTGTTCTGCAAACTCTACTAATAACTCTCCTCTGCTATTCCTAGAGCCTATGCCATATTCCCCCACTGACTTGTCTCCGGCCTGCTTCTTGCCTACCCTTGCCAATCATTATGTCAGACTTAATATTAGTTATGGCGACCGGCAAATGGTAAAGAGCACTTACGAACGAACATATTTGTGAATTCGACCCCAACGCCTGTATTCAGAATCAGAATCAGAATTTATTATTAGAACTTGGGTCACATTACAAGTATTTAGTATGCAAAAGGAGGTCCCATAGTCAAAGACTGTATCGGGACCTCCTGTACAAGAACAGTTATTATAGTTAACATCTCAAAGCAACAGTAGCATATAATAAGGAAGTATACAAGCACCAAGAAAAGAACGGTTACAGAAGAAAATACAGAATTGATTACAAATAATAACAAGGTTTAGCGTACCTCAGGGTAGCAGCAAAAATTGTGCAGGAACAAAATACCAACAGTTTATTTACAACAAAATAAAGAAAGAGAAAAAGAAGCAAAAGCGAAGAAAGACCGAATACAGTAATCCTTGTCGTTAATCTGTTAATAATAAATGCATTTTTAGTTCTCTTTTAAATTGTGATAAAGATGTTGCGTTTTTCATTATGAAAGGAAGAGTGTTCCATACTGAAATGGAAGTGAATTCTACACTCTGTTTACCATAGTTAGTGCGGATTCCTGGTAAAAAAAAATTGTTATTCACGCAAGTCTGGTGGTACTATGAATCATCAGGTTAGATGGTGAAAATGGGATCGATGGTAGCTCATTTTTCACAAGTCTGTAGAAAAATATACCTAGGTTGTATTTAGTGAGTCCAGAAATGGAAAGGATGTTATTCTCGTGTAGAAGGGAAGTGGCATGAGAAAAGCGTGGACTGCAACTAATTATTCTTATGGCTCGGTTCTGAACTGCCTGGAGAGACACAATATAAGTATTATAGGTGTTTCCCCAAGATATTATGCCATAAGTAATATGATAGTGGACGAAAGAGGGGTAAAGTGAGAGCAATGTGGTACGTGTGAAGTAAAGGCGTGTTTTGATTAAGATGCGTATACCATGAGCTATTTTCTTTTTTATGTGAGCAATATGATTGTGATATTTCAGATTACAATCAAGTAGAATGCCAAGGAAAGATGAACATGAACTTGGATGAAGGCAGTGGGGACCAAAACTGATAGGTGGAATGGAAGCTAAGTTTCGCTGATGTGAAGAGAATACAACAAATTCAGTCTTAGTTGCATTAATAAATAGCATGCTAACATTACACCACCCTATAATGTTTTCTAAGTCAGCGTTTAGCTTATTAACGAGAGATGAGGTATCTTTATGAAAGGTGAATATTGTTGTATCATGAGTGTACAGAATGCATTTTGTGGAAGAAAGACAATAAGGTAAATGATTAATATAAACCAAGAACAGGAGTGGCCCCAGGATGGAGCCCTGGGGCACACCGATGTTAGTAGTTCGCTGTCGAGAATAAGCACTGGAAAGAGAAACAACTTGAACTCGATTATATAAGTAGTGTTTTAGTAGCGAAAGGGCAGGACCGCAAATGCCAATTGCTTCGAGCTTAGAGAATAGGATATTATTATTTATGCCATCAAATGCTTGCGTTATATCGATAAAAACTGAAGCGGCGAGAACTCCCTCGTCGATTAATTTTTTTAATTAGTCCGTAAGATGAATAAGTGCCATCTCTGTGGAATACCCATGTCGAAAACCGAACTTGCATGCAGAAAGGATATTAAATTGAGAAAGGTATTTCGTTAGCCGTATTTCAATTAGTTTCTCAATAACTTTCCCAAAGAACGGTAGAATGCAAATAGGTTTGTAGTTGTGCAATAATGAGCTATCGCCTTTTTTTTTTTTAAACTGGGATAACTTTGCCACGCTTCCAGAAGGAAATAAACCAGTCTTGAATAATAAATCAACAATAAAAGAAAGTATGTCTGAAATTAGGTGCGAAATCAGTTTAATGTTAGCAAGGTGGACCTCATCAATTCCAGCGCTTGTCACTTTTAGATTATTTATAACAGCAGTTATTTCTTCTGGCTTTATACAATCCTTTAGCTGATTTTAATTTACAGGTAAGAGTGTTACAGAAGTTCTTATATCGGGCACGTAAGTTCATGTTAAACGGTTGCCTTTTGGTTGTCTTATATAAGTTATCCCGTTTGCGCAATGCTGTTAATAACTGCTGCGAGATCCATGGATTATGAGAAAATGCTGCAATTTTTTTACATTTCTTTTTGGAGGTGAACTGTCGTAGGTATGATATAACACTAGAAAAAAATGTGGAAAAGGCTTTCTGTGGGTCGTTTAGTCATTTAATTTCAGACCAATTTGTATTAGCAACATCATTTATGAAGCCGACTTTGTCCAGAACACCTTTAGTATCACAAAAGGCCCTAACGCTAGAATTTTTCGCAATAGCAAAATCAAGAATCCTGATGCTCGATATATCATTAGCGATTGCCGGTCAGCCAATTACGAAGCTTTGCGAATTCGGGCCCACTGGGCTGAACTCACACACATTTCCGTTCGTAAGAACAATGTTGTCATTCGCCTGCTGTTCGCTAATAACGTGTTTGCTATCGCGATTGACTGGCGCCTGTTCTTACGAGCCACTGAAACGTAAGAGCTGCTTTGTGAATACGAGCTTGTGTACTTGAACAGACTCTCATTATAGCAGCCCTGCACATGCTACCCTTCTTCAGTGCGGGTAAGCAGTGTCGTCGACCACGTGACTGTGATGCATTGGGTCGCGCCTCAGTGGCCAGGGGACCGCGGGCAGCCGAACGTCGCCGCTGCGCCACTGTCGTCGGACTGGTTTCACCCGACCTGGCCGATTCTTACGACACGCTTGCGCAGAGAAAATCGCTCGAGGGAAAGTCTCTCGATCGCTGAACAAGGACAAGGTCGCGAAGGGAAGACCCAGCAATCTCAAGGTTGCCTTCTGACACGCCGTCACGTGACCACACCGTCGGTCAGCAAACAAGTTTCCGCGGTTGGATCCTTCGAGAATCTCTTTCTCTCTCTCATCATGGTGCATGCCACGTGCTGCGCTGCTCTGAAATACTTCTACTAAATACTGTCTGCTGTTCTCACAATCTGCCAAAGTGCGTCATACGTGCAAGTTTCAGTCTTGTTGCTTTGACTGCGCTTCTTTTTGATCGTTGTCCTCGTGAGGTACCCCGGCGCTGTCTGCGCCTCTCGGACGGCGTTGGTCACGCGACGCTGCGTGGTCAGGGTGATGCAAACTGCCCGGCGTCGTTGTGGGTGATAAGCGTGTGACGACGCGGAAAGGCGGCAAGAGACGTCACTATCGCGACCTGTTCCAGAGCGTGGCGTCCCTGGACCTTTCGCCATCAGCATCTGGCCTCAGCATCGGGCCAAACGGGCTCGCGTGCCCGCAGTGCTGTTTTTCAGGCGCGGCCGATGCCCTATAGAGGGGCCGCTGACTGGCTTCTAGAAAGTTCGTTTAAACGTGCCGCGAAGCCTAGCGAAAGTTGTCAAAAACAGGTAGTGACGTAAAGAAAAGACAAAAAGTTGGACATGGGACGTTTATCAGAAATAAAATACATCAGGTGATGGACAAAGAAGTACACAGCTTTCGTTTGGTGAAGTGGCATAGTTTCTTACACTCGCTCATATACGTACCCTCTTTAGCGTCTGATACGACGAAAAAACTAGTAGTCAAGTTAGAATGAGAGGCGCGGGCATTTCCGATGGCGGACACACCGCTTAGATGTTTGCTGTGATAGGCCTCAGTGGCTTTGACGCTGTTACTTTGAGCCATCACGAACGCGTAGAAATATCTGCCGTGTTACGTATTACAGGAGCTGAGAAATAATATAATAAATATGGGGTTTTACGTGCCAAAACCACTTTCTGATTATGAGGCACGCCGTAGTGGAGGGCTCCGGAAATTTCGACCACCTGGGTTTCTTTAACGTGCACCTAAACCTAAGTACACGGGTGTTTTCGCATTTCGCCCCCATCGAAATGCGGCCGCCGTGGCCGGGATTCGATCCCGCGACCTCGTGCTCAGCAGCCCAACACCATAGCCACTGAGCAACCACGGCGGGTGCTGAGAAATAAAAGGGTATAACGCGTTGCGAAACATCGGTCTGTTTTATTATACATCAAATTGGAATGTGGCGCAGTGGCACTGTGCATCTGCGTAATGCTCTATACTCAGCGGTTGACCAAGGTGTTAATTGCACATAGGTGACGCACGAGTGAGTTATATGTAGAACGTACAGGCTGTGAGCAATCAGAACGGCTCTGACATGCGTAACAAAAGAGATACAGTCAAAACATGCAAGCAGAGAGTAAAGAAAGAAAAAAAGAAAAAGTCGGGAACGCGTTGCGATTCTTATAGGTGTTACGCATGCGTAGCGTAGCATTTTAGAGTTATGTAGCAGTTTCTTTGTAAGCTCAATATTCTTTCTGCGTGTTTTCTCGGCGCCTTGTGAAACATCTTGCGTCTAACTACTTCTTCCTTGACGTCAACACTGACTTGCGCAAGACATCCGGCTTTCTGATGCGATTCCATGGACTTACGACATATACGAATTCACGTTTCCCGGACAGCAATCTTTTTTTTTCTCCTCTCGCAGGTAACACAATTTTCAACTCTCTGTGCGAGGCTGAAGCTTTTGGCGAAGTTGGATATTTCGCCGGCTGATTTCCTATAGACGATATCGAACACTTTTCTCCCTCTGTCTCTGGGTCTGCGCGGAACGAACAAGCATTTGTCCTCACCGCTTTGATTTCTTGAGTGGTTTGGCATTGTTAAAGGGGGGGCCCCTCTGGTCTAACTGCGACTGGTCCACAGAAAGAATTATATCCTTTATCCTTGTTTTTTCTACCGTTTCCCCTTCACCCAATACAGGGTAGCCAACCGGACATTTCTTCCGTTCAAGCTCCCAATTTTTCGTCTCCTATCTTTTTCTCACCCTTTCACACACACACAGGCACGCACGCGTGTCGTCGTTCGTGTGCTGTATTCCGCTCGTCTTTTCTCGCCCAGCGCATTTTCTTAAATTTACACATTTGAAACACGGTCCAGTGCCTGTGATGCGCCAAGGGCCGTCAGACACGAGGAGCGCCACGAAAAGGAATGAAGTGCGAAACACGGAAGAAGCGAGTCGTACCAATACGAACCGAACTTGACTTAACGCTTTTCGGAGGAACGATTCACTCAATCTCTCGCTCGGCTATCGGCACTGGTGTATTCTGCCTACCGAGCAGCTTCAATGAGTGTTGCGGGGAAAATGAGAAAGAGATGAATACGCTTAGCGTGACGCTCGTAGGAATGTATTCACGAAGGGCACACAATTAAAAACACCGGAATATCTGTCGAGTCAGATGTGAGGCAACTTACGCTGTCTGGAAACATACTGGCTTCGTTTGAGACCACCCCGGGCACGAAAGAGCGACCAACTGTTTGCCTGCCTGCCCGCCTCGAACCCGTAGTCGATCTGCGCCGCACCTGCCGTCGACCGGGTGTCGCTCGTTCGCGAGTCCCACGCGCCGCTACCGGATGTGCTATCCTCTCGCGCCCATCGCCACGTGTATGTCGATCGAAAAAACAACAACAAAGAAATGGAGCGACGCTAATTTCTACCGGGAAAATTGCACACCCACCCGACAGACAAACAAAAAGAGTCTCTGGTGCTCAGGTATGACTCTCTTCAGGCCTCGTGTGTATACAGCAGATGCCATTCCGTCTGATCGCGCTTTGTCCGCTGTTAAACACATTAATCGTGCACATATACATAGCGTACGGTGAGGCACAAAACTGAAATCCGGTGGTTTCCTGCGCGTATGGGGAACGTGGACGAGACTCGGGTAAACCTCATTGAGGTTGCTCATGACTTGGCACGACGACTTGCTAACCGTGACAGTCACAACCGAGCCGTTCACCATCAAGCCAGGGAATCTAGAGATCATTTAATAACATACAATGACGTTACCAAACATTACTGTTTAGGACGCAGACAATTCCCATTGCCATATTCAAAACTGAACAGGGCTCAGGCAGTCTCATTGCGCTTATTGCAAACGGGTACATATCCCACACCGTACACCATTAACAAAATATATCCAGAGAGGGAGATTAAGATGGACTGCAACGATTGTAATGGCGTCATTGGAATCAGACATATGCTGCGGGGTGTCCCGCGACTCTCCCCAACCTCGTTGAAGAATGGACACAGTGGGAGAAAAGGATTCAAAGCCCATTGTTTCAGGAGCAACTAAGGGCAGTCCAGAGGGGCCATGATGTCGCTGAAAGGAGCGGCCCGCCTTGTAGGAACGTAGGAGCGGCCCGCCTTGGCTTAAGAAGTCGAGCCTCCGGACCTCATTACAGTAAAAGTTTTCACACAAACACACACACACCAGTTTTGTAGTGTTCACAAATGTACGCGCGGCGGGTTGAGACATCCCGCCGTGCAGCACGTAGGCTGACGTGAATTAATGATGCTGCCAGAAAAGTCTGTCGCAGCCTTTAGAAACGATGATGACATTGCGCTGCTTGCAAATGCCGATTTTTGGCGAGGCATTCATCGAGCACGTTAGGGGACCGTGAAGCACTCTCGACCGGCCCTTTCCTTTGTTTCAGTTCACCAACACTGTCGAGTGAAAATTGATTCTTTAGTGTCACAGAAGATACTTAAAAGTCACCATCGGCTTGGGAGACAGAGTAAATTGGCTGATGGAACAGGCACGTACCCAGGTTTTTTTTTTTTTTTTTCGGGGGAATGCCCAACTCAGTATAACTTTCCTACGCACATGAAGGGGGGGGGGGGGGTACCATTACTAGTACAAATGTGAATAATGCCCACCATACAACATAAAGACGCGTAAACCCGCAAAACAGAAATGAAATAAGGTGTATCCCACTGGTACGCCTGTGTGATACACCTTGACAAACAAGGAACCACATCAAATGGACTCGAGCAGGAAAGAAGCGCAATAAGAACACTGCCAAGAACAAGTAAACAAGCGAAAGTGTAAAATAAAGATTTCTAGTAACGTTTTTTTAATTTAGCTCTTGAAGAATTGTAGAGAAATATATATTTGCGGAATAATCACAGTTCTTTTGGAACCCTCGTTTGCAGCTCTACCAAGTGCCAAAACCGACTCGCATTGCTATTTGGGAAGTTGCGTAACGATGCGTGGCCGCCAGTCCCGTACAACCGCGTAGAGCGCAGGACGCTGCGGTTCTAGACCTACTGCACCCACCGCGAAAGGTTAGAAAAGCACCCACATAAGCACAGCAGAGAAGTGGCTACGTCAGGCGGTTCGACTGATAACTGTAGAAGCGTCATTCAAAGACACGTAATTGTTCTCCACTTCCGGCGGCGTTTTCTCTACTTCTTTTAAATAAAAAGATCTTGATCCATAAATATTTTCATCACAGGCACGTACCCCCCTTGGGTACGTGCCTGTGATGGAACCTAGTGCCGCTAAGCAAAACAGGGGCCATGAGAGACGCGTTAATGGAGGGCTGGGGAACATATTTTGACCATCTGAGGAAAGCCCTGTTTTGCAAATCGATTCTTTTCATTTTCCGTTATGTGGGCTTCGTCATTATCTCCCAAGATTGTGCTCCCCCCCTCTGTCACTAGGATCGACCATTAGGTGAAACGGATGATAAGAGAGGAACAGAATTGGGATAAAATGATTACCGACTTCCGCAAGTTAATTGTCTTCCTAAAATCAAAGCGATCTTCTTAATAGCATTTGGTGATATAAAACACTTTCTGTGAGTTGCCAAAGGCTTGTAATGGGTAAGTTCTTGCAAAATGCAGCTATACTTCAATGGAATGTTAACAGCCTGAGATCTAAGAGTGCAGATTTCCGGAAACTGGTGGCACAGCACGCATTCCCTGTGCTATGCCTAGTGGAAGCAGGTGGGGGTAGTCACCATCGTTTGGCGAAATATTTTGTTTACACGTCATCTAGATCTGCTGGTCTAAGTATAGCGATGATCTGTGTGCGTAAAAACCTGCCGTCAGTTAAATTAGGAGCGTCTACTCTTGATATTCCGGATTTCGAAGTCCAAATCGCAAGCGTGAGCATATTCGTAGTAATGTATATCTTGAGCCATCGACGAATGTTACCTTATGTGCCCATATGCAGATTTTGTACATGTTTAGGGGCGCTGTTATCATATGTGGGGATTTTAAGGCGCATAACATTATGTAGGGGAGCAATCACTGTGACCGCCGTGGAAACACATGCACTGCGGAAGGCTATTGAGAAGAGTTGCCTATGTCTGTTAAATGACGGCTCCATAACATTCTTTCGTGGATACAACTACTCCAGCTGTCTGGACCTTACGTTATGTCCGCGAGACCTCGCAAGCGACATAGAGCGGAGAACAGATGCGGAGACAAAAGGAAGTGACCACTTCCGAATACTTATCCGACATCGTCGCTCACGCAGTTCACCGCCTTAGTGAAGTACTAAAATGGCAAACTGGCAAGCATTAAGGTTCCATATGACTCAACAAACAGACACAATAAGTGATGTAGAAAGCCTTGTTTCACATATTCAAAATGAAATAGACCTCACATCCAAGACGATTCCTACTCCGAACGGTTATGCAGCATATGAACGATTCAGAGCTATTCGAAGGAGAGCGGAGTGAAAGTACCGGTAGACGGGCCTTCTCGGCGTATACCTAGACGCTATAGAAACATACTCCAAGATGCACTGTGAGCTTCCAAACCTACGCAGAAATCAGCGGAGAATTCTGCTCTAATTTAACCCCTTTAACTCCACAAACGAAGTTATGACATGTTCTAAGGTACTTTAGTGAGCCGGTGAGACAGAAACAGTCTTTTAGGACTCTAGCCTTCGCAAATAAAGCTCCACAAACAACAATTCCTAATGAGTTTTGCTAGATTATGCTGTGTCATTGGAGTTCTTTAAACACGGCAGTGTTTCATAACTCAGCCGCCTAAGTTGAAGCACGAGTCACCTCCAACTACAATGAACAGAACCTGAAACTTATCAGCCATTTTCTATCGTGGAACTGAAATGTGCGCTTGAAACTTGTGACAAGATTGCCGCAGGCCCAGATGGCATAACCTAACGCGCTTAAAGACATCTTGGTCCCTCAAGAACATGTATTCTATTGAAAGTGCTCAATGACATTTAAATCTCAGAACTCCTCCCGGCTTCCTGGAAAACAGCAAGAGTAGTCCCAGTCTTGAAGCCTGGCAAGACACCTCTGTCTTTGAATTTATTTCGTCCAGTCATCCTTACAAGCTGCTTCTGTAAAACAATGGAAAAAATTATTCATGCTAGGATTCAGTAGTGGGTTGAAAATACCTATAGGCTGTCTGATAACATGGTGGGGTTCCGAAGGCGTTGAACCACGGACGCAATCTTAGATCTGGTCACGCATGTAGAGCCCGAACGGCAATGTAGAAAATTACCCCCGTATTTCTCGATACTAAGTGGGCATTTGATGAAGCAAGTCACATCCATGCTTTTCACGACCTGCTTTAGTTAGGCATCTCTGGATGGTGTCTGCGTTGGATTGCAGATTTTTTTAGAGGAAAGGACAGTATTCGCCAATACAGCTGACGGAAAAAGCAAGGAGTATATAATGACACGGTGTTCAGCAAGGAAGTGCCGTTTCCTGCTGAATTGTATTACGTCTCAGTTGCCCTGTGCCTTGCCTGTCTCCCTTGCTTACTAAATTTATGCAGACGGCCTGTGCATATGGACTTCAAGCTCAAGCATCCATATCATACAACAGCAGAATCTGCAACAAGGCCTAGATGCTGGTTCTGAATTTTTAATTAGTCGAGGCATGGTTCTCTCACATGGAAAGACCACTGTTCTCACATTCACAAGATAACTCCTGAAAAATTTTGTCTATTGATAGATGGAAAACATCTAAGTCATGTTCGGCAACACAAGTCCTTAAGTAGGGTCCCCGACAGAGGACTAACATGGACGGGGCATGTAGAATACGTGGAACAGAACCTTAACGTGGTTATAAATGTTCTACGATGCAATGCGGGAACGAAATGGGGTTGTTCAACACCATCGCTGCTTCGCGTGCACTGTGCAATCATAAGGCAAAGAACAGCATATTCGGCCCAATCTTTCACAATCTCTCCCGCTCCTCGGTAATAGCTCTTGACCGCGTACTGGCCACAAGTCCGCGTGTGTGTCTTTAATTGGAGTGCCACGTGCAACGGTAGGCTCTTTATCGATAGCAGAGGCACGCCAATCTTCTTCCCGGGGTCTGAAATTTGTTGAGACTTGCCGCCATTGTTTTCGCCTCGCAACACAGCATGCCCATCACCGGCCGCTTCATCAGAAATTAAATTATAGAAGCGGTGTACATGTACACGTGACAATACAACATTGCAGCAACATTATTACAGAGATTAAGTTTTGACCAGCAGATAATGAGCATCCACGATGGCTGTTGTCGATTCCAGAGATTTAGGCTAAAGTACCGGTGATCTCTCGCAAATGTGATTTACCGGAAATAGCTGTGAAGCAGTTAATACTGTGGCATATCTATAATACACGCAGATATCGCATTCAGGTTTACATTGACGACTCGTGTCAAATTGAAAGTTCAACGTGTACATTTTGTATACCCTCTACGAGAGAACAGAGAACGTTCACATTATCAAGTGTCACTACCTCTACCACAGCAAAACTTTGTCATAATGTCTACGTTGAATTTCATATGCACACAACATTCACTCAAATGGCTCATCCTGACTCTAAGCATCTTCAATGAGCATTAATTTCACGAGCACGAACAAAATGATAATGTTATACTATATCAAGGACAAAATATATATACAAAGGCGATAGACTTTCAATATGAAATTTTATTTCGGTGGATTCCTAGTCACTGTGGCATTCAAAGCAACACAGAGGCAGACAGTTTAGCACGCGCGGCGCGTACTGAAAATAAGAATCCTCTGATACCTCTCACACATAACGATGCATGCAACAGACAACATTCAGTCCGATTATTGAGAGATGGCTGGTTTGAGAACGGTGGTTGAAACATCGTTTTATTTCATGTTGACCCAAAAATAGAGTTCACTATTTCAGTAATGGTTAGGCGTTCTCTTGAAACAGTAATACATAAGTTACGTCTAGGCACAGCGTACGCAAAGTGTTATTTTACATAGACTAGGACAAGCCGAAAGTGCTGTGTGCTCTTGCTCGGAATAAAGAAAAAAAGGTATTGTACACGTGTTGCTTCTCTGCAGTATTCATGCTCCGCATAAGGAAAGAAATACAAGATAAATTGTGGGCTCTAGACAAACGGCCACTTTGAATTGGGAAAATATTGGGGCCATAGCCAACAATTGAACTGCGAAAGCGCGCAGTTTGTGCCTTAAAGAAGTAACAAAAATTGCAGATAATTACTAGAACGTAGTAATTATGTTGTGTGGTTATGCACGGCAGTTTAATGGTTTTTTTTTATTTTTTGTGGAGTGCACTCTATCTTGACTTCGTTACAACCTGGGGTGTACGTAAGTTTCTATATATTATACAGGGTGCCCCACGTAGCCTGAGCCAAGACTTCAAAAATGAAAGGTGCGTCGGAAGCGAATTGAACCGAGCGTATACTATTTGCAATAGCCTATAGTAACTCAGATAATTTTTTTTTTTTTCCGCAGCCACTAGCTGCGATCGGGACCAGCAGAAACTGTGTACTTAACCCTTTGCTGTCCATCTCATCCGTTTTATTATTGAGTTTGATACTTAGAAATTGTGATTTAAGCGTAGGAAACTTAACGGATATCATATATAGAATTATTTTGATACACTGGAGCGAGTTTTCACGTTGGTAGCTCAGCAAAATAATTACTAATTTATTAGTTACTGTACGAATTAAGTTTACAGTCAAATAACATTTCAATGTTTGTTTTTCTTGGGGTTTTTTTGCACGTAATACTCTTCATAGCCAGAAATAAAATGGTACAAGCTCTAATGTTCCTCGATGTGTAACTGTGTTTGGGCATTGCAGAGTTGATGTAAACGCTGTCGGGTCGGACTGTCTCAGCCTGACTTGTGAAACAACCCACTTGCGTCGGCTTCAAGCTAAATATGTGCCGCGCAGTTGACATGCGTGGCAGCTCTCGTGTTTATTTTTCGCAGAATAAAAACATAAGCGCCATGTGTTAGACTGAAACAAGCATTCCTGTAAAAACAAAATACCCTAACTAGCTAAACCTCAGTCAGTATCTAACTTAACCGCAAATTACAGCATCGACAAGAGGCCGTAAAATGTTGGTCCGCGCTCTCGCTCTATTTGGCGTCGCAAATATAGTTAAAAAAAAAAAAAAACATTATGAAAGCTGCAAAACACGCGTACTCCTGCAACTCTGGCTGAGCTGCAAAACACGTGAGAATCGAGTGCATGGGAAGGCGTTACCTTAGCGTTTTTATTTAATTCTGTATTTTATGAGCTTTCCTGACAGCAAGCACTGCTAGCACATCATATCAGTGATCCTGCAGAATTCGCAAATCCGTTCTGTGTACGTTAATTAATTAATTAACTTATCTATTTAGTATCTTCATTCAAATTTTAATAACTCTCAATGGTGCACAGAGCAACCACAGCACCACAAAACACGGTCGCCCCCGGAGAGAGGCAAAAAACAAAAAAATTACGCAGATCGAACGCATGTGGTGGAATCCATATGAAGTGAAGCTTTAGTGAAGCGTTGAACGCTACACAATTAAGGACGATGCGTGTGCAAACGTGTTTACTTTAATACTGCGCAGCGTGTAATTTCATACAATGTTCAAGCGGCAGAAGAGGAAGAAAGGTCAACAACGCCGTAGGTTGTCTGCAGTACATGCACGGCTGGGGTGCAGCCCAACTGTTCAGCACCTCCTCTGGGACTGCAGTGGCCTGCAGAGCAAAAGGACCGATCGTTTGCATCCCTGAATAACCTCTCTCAAAGAATGTGTCACACCCAGTAGGAACGACGTGCATGCCAGAGAAACCCTAATCTCCTTGTGGAAATCCGCACGGTCTGCTGGCGCCGACCGCCGATGTGGAGTGAACGCTTTTCTTTTCTTTTTCTTTCTTTCTTTATTGCCTTCGTACTCTACCCCGCTCCCACATTGAGGCCATACTGCCATCTGTTTGAATAAAGGGGTTAAATCAATCAATCCGTGTTTATCCACCACAAAGGTCACAACTTTAATCTCATGCAGTTTTTTATGTTAATGCACTATATCACTCACAAGCTATACCGAACTGCTAACACCAGTGTGGCCAACCCCCTTCGTGGGTATGAGACATGTATTGAGGCCACACCATCAAAAAAAAAAAAAAACCCGGCAGATGCACAGTGGTAGACGCCTACGCAGCGATGTCACGAGAACGTAGCAACGCATTACGCTTGTGGAAGTAAAGGCAACGAATGACATGTGCTTGCACAGAGAAGTACGGCACATATCTAGCCCCTTGGCCACGCCCCTTGGTCGCGATCGGAGGTCGTTGTTCGAAACGCGCCTTCAGTTTGCGTTCAGTTTCGCTTCACGCGATTGGCCTATAGGCCGCGCCAACGTCTTCAGCCGAGCCCATCGGCGTGGCCTAGGCCATGCGTGAGGCGAAACTGAACGCAAACTGAACGTGCGTTTCAAACAACGATCTCCGATCGCGCCTGTACCTCTTGTGTCACAGTGGCACATAGCCATTCTAGAGGCTTCTCCGAAAATGTGCAGACACCCACTGGCACATACCGAATGGCCAAATCAAAGAAAATGAAGGAAGTAGTTGAATGTAATGCGCAATTCCATTAAAATATCGGTGTGCCTTAGGGATACCTATCAGCCGACATTATACGTTCAGGCCTTAGGTAAGAATTTATTTGCTTATTACGCAGAACAAAGGTGAGTTTATGCGCACTATTTTGTCGGTCAGCATATAGGGGTTATATAAGCCCGTTTGCTTGCATTTGATTCATCGTAGAAGATGGCAGCCAGCAGCTAAGTGGGGGAAGAGGCGAAGGCAGCTTTGCTTTAGAGCGTTGCGAATTCGGCCCCTGGGAATTTTCTTCAAAATCTGCTCACGGCGAGAATGACTTCTTGTTAGTGCGAGCTACTTCAATCATTTTTTTTTCAAATAATTTTATCCTGATATTTTTTTGTCCAAGTTAGGTTGCGTATTGTTAACGTATTTAGCTTCTTTTAATCTTTCCCTCTCCTTTTCCCTTTCCCCAGTGGGGAATAGCCAACCGATCTCAGTCGTGGTTAACCGCCCTGCCTTTCATTT
Source organism: Dermacentor andersoni (assembly GCF_023375885.2). Classification (NCBI taxonomy): domain Eukaryota; kingdom Metazoa; phylum Arthropoda; class Arachnida; order Ixodida; family Ixodidae; genus Dermacentor; species Dermacentor andersoni. The sequence continues at coordinate 98,814,196 of NC_092814.1, read as the reverse complement.
ATCATTTGCTCTCTCTCTATCTCTCTATTTAGCTTCGTTTTGCAAATGTCACCCGTCTGTTCAGAAGGCATGGAACCTATTTCAGTACCTTACCAGCTTTACAGCCGATGCCAGCAATTTTAGTTTACACGCAGATGAGGAAGCGTTTGCGTTATTCTGCCGATGCGCGCCCCAACGCGGGAGTGCCCTCGCCCCATCCTTGTAGTGCATCCGTTTCCATTTGTGCAGGGTACGAGCTCATGCATACCTTCTGCGAATTCTGATACACGTGCCCGTATGCCTCGGTATAAGCAGTAACTTCTGGTGTCGCGAATGCATAACATTTCTTGCCAAAAGCTGCTTCCGGCGTTCGTGAGTTGTTTCTCTGTGCTGAGCCCGATGTGACGGTGTCCCTCGGCTCACTAGGCTAGACTTTCGGTATGAAAAGCCTTTGGACAGGGTCCCTCCGATGGCGAAGGGAGGAAAGCTTCGGATTAAAGTAGAATTTGGGCGCATTCTCGTGATCTTGTCCCGGCCTTGGAGATCAGCAACGTGTATTGCCGTATTAAGCATGTTTCCACCCTTGTTCATTTGGCACTATACACTTGCGCAGAGTGTCGTCTAAATGTTGACGTGGCTTCTTTTAATTTCCTATCGGTGATGCGACCGGAATCGACTTGACTTCCCAAAAATGCTTTGTTCTATACGCAAAAACGATTCGAGTGCTGGCCGACCGCGCTAGTCGAACAGATGACAGCGAGAGCACCGTCGAAAGGGGACACAAAATAACCACTTTATGAGACGGTACTTTTTTTATGAACGTATTTGTGTGCACGAATATGAAATCTGCAGAAAGCGTGATAAGGAACGTGGCGCTACTGTTACAAAAGTGTGATCATCACGACGCGTGAACAGTAAAGAAACTGAGAACGAATTCAGAAAGCTTTCCAAACTTTGTCACTGGCCGACCACTATCGCTAAATGTAGCAACAGCTGTAGCAATATTTCATTGGTCACCCCATCATTTCTAACTGTTTAGCGAACGAACTGCTTTGTTAATAACGGCACTGGGGCTTAAATTTAGTGTTTTGCTCCCAAGAACTCTTTTTCAGTGGTTGACTGCCTTTGGTCTCTATTGGCAAAGCAGTTAATTCACTAGAGCTGCTCGTAAAATCAGCGTCCGGGCCGTCGTGACAGATGCCGAATTCAAAAAGCCTTTCGTTAGGGTGGAATTACTGGTCATTGGCTAGCCGCTTTCGCTAATAATATGCGCGCTATCAAGATTGGCTGACGCCTAATTTTTCGAGCCACTATAGCACACGAACTGCGTTGTGAATACGGGCCCTGAACATATTCTAACTCGGCCGTGGAACCGGGCTGAGGCAGTGATAATGTAACGATTCTATTGCAATGGCTATTCCTTTTCGTGCTTCGTCAGTGATCCGAGCGGCGCTCCTCTATACATTATCACCAGAATCGACTGGCCGTGAACGATAGATAATAATAAATGAATCGAATCGAGCGAAATGAATTTTTTTGTTATGTACCCGCCTTGGGAATCGAACGGTGCAGTTCAAGTGCAAGCATGCCCTCATACAAGTGCAGTGGGTACTTGTGTGAGCAGGAAGTGGGTATTGTTGGCTGCAGGCGGGTCTATCGGGGCGAGACATGCCGGCAATTGCTCCGCCCGAGCGCCGCCTTTGATAAGCTTTTGGGAAAGCCAAAATCACAGGCACGTCATTCAGCGCTTCATAATTTAGAAGCGCTGCGCGAGGCAGGCGAGCAAGGCAACGCACACAATAATAAACACGCAAGCCAGAATTTGCAGGTGCGTGGCTTGCAATCACGATATTATGTAGCTTTTCTTTTAATGACAACCGTTGTTGTACGAAGCACTCCTGGACGGTCGCATAGGTTTGTGCGCAGTTATATGGAAAATGGGGCCATAAAAAAAGTCCTTCAACGCGGCGGGGTTCACGACCGTTAGGCAGATGTTCTAACCACTGCATCACGGCAGTTCCCTTGGCCCGATGAAGCAGCAGAAGCATGCATGTGTTCGCTCGATGCAGGTGAAGTGAGGCAGTTGCACGCCGCTTTACGCGGCTAAGCGGAGGACTATAAAGACTTGAGTTGCAAGCTCGGGAACTCTATATGCGCCATGTGTGAAGCAATCTTTATTTGTGTGTACAGCAAGGTTACTCGTGTGATGAACAGCAATGTTGAAACACTTGTGGGAAGGAATGTCAGTGAATGAGCAGTCTCAATAAATCTTAATATGTTGTAAAAAAACTAAACGATGTTTACTAGCGTGTAACTCGAAATACTTAAAGAGCAACTCCGGCGATTTTTCGATGTCCTCTGATCTTCATAAAATTTAGAATATACGTTCTATTTCGCACTCTGATTATCTGTGCCAAACAATATGGCTGCAAGTAATTTAATTTTCCTGAAAATGGATTTTGGAGATTGGTTGCGTTCCCGACTCGTGACTTTTTACTGGCCACACTGTGTTTGTGACGTCAGAGACTACGCCGCCACTGTCCCTTAAATCGTCGCTGAAATCGCCGCTGTCAATCTAGCTCGGAAAATCTGTAAAAGCTCCCTGTGTCGTCAGGAGAAATCATCACCTTCGCTTCTTTGGCGTTAGCACCACGTGTACTGCGTGTTTAGCACGCGTTCTGCGTGTTTACATTATGGTAGTGTAAGATCTGACGTCATCGAGCCATTGTGACGTTACATGAAGCAGCTACCCGTTTCGGTTTCAGTATCTCGTTTACCGGTTAACTTAAAATGATTGATGAATTTCTAAGCAAAGTGAACCGCCCTAGCGGTGACAGGACTGTCAGGGCCATTTGAAAATGACAATATCCTAATATGGTTAAGAAAACGCCGGAGTTGCCATTTACGCTTGAGCTGTGGTCCGGGCATGTGGGTCCGGGCTACACGGTCTCGCTCCCGATATGAAGCTCGCCGAATTAATTGGGGGGGGGGGGGGGGGGTCTGAAGGTCGGGCTTTCTTCATGACAATTCTGTGGTGTAAATTATCTTTAATTGCGGTCTGGTTTAAACTACTGAGCTCCTCTCCGATGCTGGAGTGCTCGCCGGCTTTCTAAGTTCTAATCATACGCTGGCGCAGCTGGGCTGAGCCGAGCAAGCCACCGGCGCTCCTTGTAAGCACCATCTGGTTAATGAGACGTGGCGGCAAACGCCCGCTCCGCTACCGACTCACGATGGTAAAGGCAAGGCGTGACCGCGTCGCGGCAAAACTAAGTATTTTTCTCTCTCTCCTCGATACCACGGGCGGAATACACCTCTCTTTCGCTGTTTGCAAACAGCGTGACGTCATTGCGAGTGCCCCTCCGATCCGCCGCATCTTCGAAGTGGGCGCTGGTTAGCAAAAAACGATCATGCGATCTGTTCTCTCTGCGTGAGAACGCTGCTTGCATATCACCTGCCGCGATCGTAATTCCAGCATCTTGCTATTTTTTGAAGTGATAGCATCTACGAACTGTGCTTAGAAAGTATAATCATCCCAGTTTTACCGGCATAACAACGTAGCGTTGTTGCCGAGTGCATGGTTCTCTTGGGTCAGCATGTAGTGGTTTCGTAAGAATGTGCCTCTTCCGTCGATCAAACAGCCAGAAAAATTTATTACTCTTCGAACGCGAACATTTTATCACAGAAGATGCAGATTCTGACGGTGCCGAAATTAAACTTCACTTAAATGACTGGCCTTTGGACGAAAAGTTGTATTGCATTGTCGTGAAGGTTATAACTTGCGCACCATTTACACTGTAGTGTTAAACGATACTTAAAATGAACTTCGTCTACAACTATCAGCTATACCCATCACGGCGACTCAGGGGAGCCATACACAGTGGCGGCTTAATTCAGATGAGGGAGGAATGCAAAAACACTTGCTACCGTGCTTTATGAGCGCAATAAGAAACCCCACGTGATCAAAATTGATCCGGAGACTTTCTTTACAGTGTCCCCCACAAGCCGCTGTGCAGCCCAGGGGTGTTAAACGCCATAATTTATTTCAATTATTAGTCATGGCCCTGTGAATGTACAAAGCAAAAGCGTACATAAATACATAATCCGTTGCGTAGTAACTTCGCTGTGACTGATGCCTCCAAATTCTCTGCTGCCTCCCTTTTCTGCTCTCAACTTTATAAGACGCAACTTTTGCATGTATATGTGCACCATCACAGCATGAAGTTTGTGCTCAAAGGTAAGTATAACAATAAAGCAAAAAAAATAAACTTCAGTTTTACTTAATACCCCTGAGTTCTGCGTTAAAACACGATAATTTCAGTGGTTTGCCTTTTGTGCATCCCCGTGGTGAAATGTATACACGCAGCTTCGACGGTGGTAAAACATGCTAGGAGCTAATTTATAGTCATATCTTTCAGTCAATAGATTATGCTCAAATGAATTTTTTTTTTCTGTGCACAACGCAGATGCCACCGAGATATATGCGTTCACTAATCATCGCGTCTCATTCATTCTCACTTGTTCGAGAATTACGGGTCCTGAAGTTCTATCGGCGCCTGATCACCACGACTGGCCTTATTGCACGCAACGCGCGTCCGCGGCCTCGCAAGCGAGGTGTATTGCGAATCGTACTGCTAAACACACACACACACACACACACACACACACACACACACACACACACACACACACACACACACACACACACACACACACACACACACACACACACACACACACACACACACACACACACACACACACACACACGCACGCACGCACGCACGCACGCACGCACACACACACACACACACACACACACACACACACACACACACGCACGCACGCACACACACACGCACGCACACACGCACGCACGCACACACACACACACGCACGCACGCACGCACGCACACACACACACACACACACGCACTTTACCGCACCACAACAAGCGTGGAGCACTTCCATGAAAAAGTCATCATCATCAGCCCATTTTATGTCCGATTACCCCTGTCCTGCGACAACCGATTCCAACTAGCGTCCGCAAATTTCCTAAGTTCATCGCTCTACCTAGTCTTCTGCCGTCGGCGACTGCGCTTCCCTTCTATTGGTACCAATTCTGTAACCCCAATAGTCCACGGGTTATCTAACCTACGCATTACATGACCTGCCCAGCTCCATTTTTTTTTCTTTTGCTGTCAATTAGAATATCGGCTATCCCCGTTTGCTCTCTGATCCACACCGTTCTCTTCCTATCTCTTAACGTTGCGCCTAACATTCTTCGTTCCATCGCTCTTTGCGCGGTCCTTGTTTTCGAGCTTCTTTATCAGTTTCCAAGTTTCTGCCCCATGTGTTAGCACCGGTAAAATGCACTGATTGTATACCTTTCTTTTCAGTGATAGTTGTAAGCTTCCAGTCAGTATTTGATGATGTCTGCCGTATGCGCTCCAACCCGTTGTTGTTCTTCTGTAAATTTCCTTCTCATGATCAGGTTCCCCTGTGAGTAATTGACCTAGGCAAACGTACTCCTTCACATACTCTAGAGGCTGACTGGTGATCCTGAACTCTTGTTTCCTTGCCAGGCCATTGGTCATTTTCTTTGTCTTCTGCATATTAATTTTCAACCCCACTCTTACACTCGCTCTGTTAAGGTCCTCTATCATTTGTTGTAACTCGTCCCCAGTGTTGCTGAACAGGACAATGTCATCGGCAAATCGAAAGTTGCTGAGATATTCGCCGTTCATTCTCACTACTAAGCCTTCCCAGTTTAATAGCTTGAATACTTCTTCCATGCACGCAGTGAATAACATTGGAGATATTGTGTCTTGACCCATTTATTTAAAAGTATCTTCCTACTTTTCTTGTGGAGAATTAAGGTAGCTGTGGAATCTCTGTAGATATTTTCCAAGATATTTACGTAAGCGTCCTGTACTCCTTGATTACGTAATGCCTCTATGACTACTGGTAACTCTACTGAATCAAATGCCTTTTCGTAATCTATGAAATCCATGTAGAGAGGCTGATTGTACTCTGCGGATTTCTCGATTACCTTATTGATGACATGAATGTGATCCATTGCAGAGTATCTCTTCCTGAAGCCAGCCTGTTCCCTTGGTTGAATGATGTCCAGTGTTGCCTTTATTCTAGTGGAAATTATCTTGGTGAATATCTTATACAATACTGAAAGCAAGCTAATGGGCCTATAATGATTCGATTCTTTAGCGTCTCCACTTTTGTGTAATAGTATAATGTTGGCATTCTTCCAGTTCTCTGGGACTCTTGAAGTCGATAAAAGTCGTATAAAGTTGTGTAAAAGGCCACCAGTTTTTCAAGAATTATGTTTCCTCCTTCTTTGATTAAATCGACTGTTATTCTATCTTATCCTGCCGCTTTCCCCGTTTCACGTCTTGCAAAGCCCTCCTAACTTCCTCACTAGTTATAGAAGGAGTCTCTGCAAACTGTTCATTACTGCTTCGAATGGAGGTATTGTGGCTCCTCTGGGTACTGTACAGGTCAGTATAGAATTCTTCCGCTGCTTTTACTATACTTTCGAGACTACTGATGATATTACCCTGCTTATTTTTCAGTGCATACATCTTGGTTTCTCCTGTGCCAAGTTTTTTTCTCTCACTGATTTCATGCTGCGTCCACTTTTTACTGCTTCTTCAGTCTTTCTCACGTTATAATTTCGAATATGCCTTATTTTCTTCTTGTTGATGAGTTTTGACAGTTCCGCGAATTCTATCTGATCTATTGAGTTGGACACTTTCATTCTTTGTCGTTTCTTTATTAGGTTCTTTGTTGCTTGGTAGAGCTTACCTACTCGTTGTCTTGGTGCCTTACGTCCTACTTCAATTGCTGCTTCTGAAGCCAGCCTAGTTACGATTTATTCATTACCTTTATGTCATCTTTTTCTTTTTGGTCTAAGGCTGCATATTTGTTTGCAAGTACTAGCCTGAATTGGTTTGCTTTTACCCTTACTGCGCCTAGGTTGGCCTGTTTCTTCTTGACCAATTTTACTCTTTCTCTCTTCAAATTGAGGTGAATGCTATACCTCAGTAACCTATAATCACTGTGTTTTACCCTACCTAACTCTTCAACATCATGCACTATGCTGGGATCAGCAGAAAGTATGAAATAAATTTCATTTTTTGTTTCACCATTAGGGCTTTTCCAGGTTGTGGGGTCTTAGTGTCTCACAGGAGTACCGACCACCGCGGGTTCGAGCTTAGCGAGCCACAGGGCCGCGTCAGCCGTCAGCCTCTAGCGCCGCTGCGCGCGAGCTCAGGCCACGAGGGGCTACCGAGCGACGCACGCAAGAACACAGTATTGCCCTAAATTGACGGAAACCGTTTATTGTCTCCAACGGCACCCAACACTGCACGAACGCCCAGTCCCGGGACGGCGGGGAACCAAAGGGGTCCCGCACCAAGGGCGAAAATACAGTTAGGGGCGCCTGTAGCACGTCGCTGCGAGAGCACAGGCTCAAGCTGGGACGCGCCGCTAGGAAAAGTCCCGGCGGCTATGCTACTTGCTCTCGCGATAACCGATGGGTCAACTCGGGAGAGCTCGGGCAATCTCCTTCGGCTTCGGCCTCCGATGAGTGCGGCTCGGCGTGGTACGACCTCGCGCGAGCACTAGGCACCCGTTCTTCGGCTTAGCGTCGGGATAGGAACAACACGAGGTACGCGCTCCCCGCACGGGCAAAGGCACCGTGCGTGAGCTCAGTCCTAGTCACAAAGGTGTCGGCGGACGAGAGGAAGCATGTACGTACCGGGCGCTGTCCCCAGGAGCAAGAGCGTGGCTACCGTCACGGCAGTAGCCACCAGGGGCTGCTCCGTGACGTCACTAGCTCCGCCCTCACCGCGAACCAGCGCAAGTGGAGCGCCACCGCCAAAACTGGTTCGGAGCAAGGACGACGTGGCAAAAAGGATTGCAGACATGGGTGAAATGCGCCCGCGCAATGGCGCGTCGAATTCCCCAAATCCCCACATCCTCCTCTCCTTAATTGCCCCCCTACCAGTCTGGCGAAGAAGCTGGTAGGGGCTAATGCACCAAAGACAACTGAGCCTTTCATGCACTAGCTAATTGCTACCTCAGCCCAGCAAGCACTATGCGTACAAAAAAAACATACATACAATGATAATGGAAAAATAATAAATAAAAGATTATACACTCTAAAATACAAGAAAATGACGCCGCGAAGGGGGGAAGAAATATTAACAAAAGAGTCTGCTGCTAGCGCGGGGCAATGTCCAGGGGTGCGAAGAGAACGCGGCGCGTATAGTTCTGTGGCTAGGGCGGTGGCCGAAGTCGTGGGAGCTGCGAGCGTAGGCCTGATTGCAGGCCACGTTAACGCAGGAACGGGCTCACCGTTGTTCCGTCGAAGTTGCCGGCGAGCCCGATGAGTGCGGCTTTCGTGGTGGTGGTGGTCCCGAACTCCAGGTGGACGGGGCAGGACACTGCCAGGTCAGCTGGCCACGCCGCCGTATGCAAGATGGATGAGCAGCCACAGCGGCGGTTGCAGGGCGTTCGCACGGCGTCGGCGACTGCAGAGAGCCGAGCTCCTGGCGTGATGTCATAGGGTCCCGTCCACCATCGGTATCCGCGGCGATCCGATGGAGTTGGTGCGGCAACGAGCAACGGCCTCCACGCACGCACGCACGCACGCACGCACACACACACACACGCACGCACGCGCACACTCTCCTCGTGGTACCGCGCATCACTCCTCAACGTCCGCCATGCCGCCCGTTGTTCACAACGCGCCGCGCCGATCCAGGGTCGAAGCTTCCCTCTCCCCCGCACCAACGAGGCAACGTGACCATTGTCACCCCCCGCGCTGCACGACACGCCAATTACACGCGACACGACATGACCCCCTTCTTGGCAAAAGGAAAAGGTAAAAAAAACGAAAACGAGAAGAGAGAAAAAAACACAGAAGAAAACAAGAATGGTCAAAGTCTATGTACAAGTTACAAAAAAAATTTAACTATACAACTGTACACTTAAAACATTAACACAATAATTACACTCAGCACGCGTACCCAAAAATAAAAATAAAAATAAAATGCACAATGCTACAACACACTGCTAACAACATTAGCAGAAAGCTGGGCTGGGGCCAGCTTCTTTTCGTGCACTGGCCGCAAAGAAGCTAACCCACTGAGGCTAAGCAATATTACTGAGGGCCTTCGGTGGCGGAAAGAGTCCGCCGTCAGGCGCGATATCACACAGGTGACCGTTTCCTCAGGTTGTACCGGTGCGTGGTCCGAATGCGGTCCTTCGCGCCGGGTGTGCCCTGTTGCTTGCGCGTGGTGCCACTGGGCACCGGCGCGAGCTCGTCGGACCGCGACGCAAAGGCTTTCAGGTCGGCGATATGGGCACGGCTGAGTTTTCCCGAAGGAGAATCCTTCAGCAAGTACGCGAGCGGAGACCAAACTTTCTCTACTCGGTACGGACCAAGCCACTTAGGAGCGAGCGAGGCTGAGAACCCCTTGCTCGCGTCGCTAAGAGCGTGGTTGCGCTTCAGGACTAAATCACCTACCTTAAATGAAAGATGGCGATGCTTCCGGTCGTACTGAGCCTTCTGCTGGGCCCTGGCCGAAGTCAAACTCTGCCTTGCTCTACAGAGAGCCCGACAAAGCCTGTCCCGAAGTGCTGAAGCGTACGCAGAACAGTCTGCCGGCGCCTCCTCATCCCCGAGCTGACATTGAATGACACTGGTCACCGGATTTGCCAGCTCCCTTCCAAAATTGAGGAAAGCGGGAGAGAAACCAGTCGAGCGATTCTCGGCGGTTCGGATTGCGAACGCGAGCTCACTCAAGTGGTCTGCCCAATCCTTTTGACTCACGGCAAAGGCCGCCAACATTGGTTTGAGGGTTCTATTGGCCCTCTCCGTCAAATTGGACTGGGGATGGTAGGGCGACGTGGTGCAGTGATTAATTCCCAGGGAACGGCACGTAGCACCAAACACCCGAGCAGTGAAATAGGACGCGTTGTCCGTAATTAGTCTTTTCGGAAAGCCGAACCGACAAAAAACTTCCTGTAGCCTCTCCAGCACCGCTCGCGCGGTCACTTTTCGAAGCGGAAACAACTCCACCCACTTCGAAAAATGATCGACGACTACCATCAGGTGTGCGAACCCCTGCTTACTCCTGGGGAAAGGCCCCATAAGATCGCAGGTGGCCACTTGCCACGGACGCTCACTGTCAATTGGTTTCATCAACCCGGGCGGCTTGCCACCCCTTGATTTCACCGTTTGACAGACATGGCAGGAACGGCAATAGCGAAAAATGTCACGCTTTATGCCAGGCCAGGTCACAGTTTGGCTTAGTTTCGCAAAAACTTTGGAGCCACTCAAATGACCGGCCAAGGGTTCGTCATGAGATGATCGCAACAGTGCGCTTCTCAGACTCTTGGGGATAACCACCTTAAACGGGTCCACAGCCTCGTCATCGGTGGCTATGTATTTCAGCAGGAGCCCATCGTGATCCAGCAAATATGAATCCGCGGGGGACCCAGCGACACACGCTGGTTCCGGTCCCCCTGCGCCCGCCGCACTACCAGCAGCGTCTCGGCGCTCCGTCTCCCTGAGACCGTCGCTCACTCCGCGACAAAACGGATCAATTTGCTGGGCCTTCAGTAGCTCTTGCCTGCTGAATGCGATTCCAATTCTCCCAAAGGGGAGTCTGGTCTCGTCCCCACTCAGGACTGCAGCCAACGGCGTTGTAGGTTCGCTTTCGAGAAGCTCCCCCGCTCGCTCGTTTTGCGGCGCGCTGCTTGCCTGGAGAGCGGAATGAGTGGTTTGCCCGCTTGCGGACTCACCTCCCTCTGCGCTCGTTGCGCCCCCGACGCTTGCTGGCGCAAAGGCACCGGCAGTGGCTGTAACACCTGGAGGAATGCTCTTGGTGGACAATGGGGCACGGGATAGCGCGTCAGCTACCACGTTCGTGCTCCCCTTTCGATACTGCACTGAAAAGTCATAATGCTGTATCAGGAGAGCCCAGCGCGCCAGCCGGCCCGCAGGCTCACGGAGCCGCATCAGCCAACTGAGCGCACTGTGGTCCGTCTGCACTACGAATTTCGTCCCATCAAGGTAAACATCGAACTTACGTAGTGCAAACACGATAGCGAGGCACTCCTTCTCGGTCACGGAATAATTCCTCTCAGCCGGAATCAAGGAGCGGCTGGCAAAGGCCAACGGCTGCAACACACCATCGTATTCCTGTAGGAGGACTGCTCCTAAACCCAGATCGCTCGCGTCGGTCTGGACAACGAACGGTCTGGTCAGGTCGGGGAGTCTGAGCTGCGCTGTCTCCGCAATGGCGCTAGACAGTTGGCGAAAGGCCTGCTGCTGCTCAGGTCCCCACTGCCACGCGGCCGACTTACCCAAGAGCTTGCTCAAGGGTGCCTGCACTCGGGCACAGGACGGAATGAATGACCGGTAAAAGTTGGCCATTCCCAAAAAGCGGCGAAGGCCACGTACGTCCTTGGGCGCGGGGAAATCGAGGATTGCCCGAAGTTTCTCCCGGTCCGGCTCAATGGAGCCTCCGCCCAGCGTAAACCCCAGTAACTGAACTCGGGTTTGCGCTAGTTGGGCTTTCGCAGGATTCAAAGTCATCCCGGCGGCCCTCACCCTCTCGAGCACATCGGCAACATGGGCCAAGTGTTCTTCGAAGGTTCGTGAATAAATCACGATGTCGTCGAGGTAGCACATGCAGTATGACCACTTTGCTTCCCCGAGGACGCGGTCCATGAGTCTCTGAAAGGTCGCAGGACCGTTGCATAGACCAAAGGGCATACGAGTAAACTCAAATAACCCTCTGTGGGACGTGAACGCGGTCTTGCACCGGTCACGCTGATCCATCCGGACCTGTAGGTAACCTTTGGAGGCATCCAGCGTAGTAAAGTACCTCGCACTGCCCAGGGTTCCTACGATGGAGTTAATCGTGGGGAGCGGATAGGCATCCTTACGAGTCACTCCGTTCAGACGGCGGTAGTCTACGCACAGGCGATGACTGCCATCTTTCTTAGGCACCAACACAATTGGAGACGCCCAGGCGCTGTACGAGCGGCGGATAATGTCGGCCGATAGCATCTCGTCCAGCAAGCCATCGATCACCTGCCTCTTGGCCAGGCTGACGGGCCGGGGGTTACACTTCAAAGGAAGCGCGTCTCCAGTTTCGATCGCGTGGCTCGCCAAATCGGTACAGCCAGGTTGATCGGTGAAGAGCTCTTCGTGCTGGCATAACAGTGCTGACAAGCGAGCCTTCTGTGTATCATCCAAATGAACCGCACAGGCGGCCAGAGGATGTGGTGCCTCTTCGTGCCGTGTCGCTCGATCCCTATGGGGACTTTGAGTCGACAAGCGCAGAGCGCAGGGGCCTGCCCCCGAATTCTGCGCGCGACGCGGTTCGTGCCGTGCCTCTCCTTCCCAAAGGGGAGTCTTAGCAGGCGAGCGCACAGCTCGAGGGCTTGCCCCCGAACTTGGCGCGCGGCACGTTTCCGACGCCCCATCTGCACAGGCAAGATCGGACGCCGGCGGGCTGATGAACGGCTTTAGCAACGTAAACGGTCCGTCGCGATAGCCGCCATTCGCAATGTCCACAACGATTCCGGTTTTAAGGAGAAAGTCCCTTCCGAGAATCACCGGAACACTGAGCCCGGGGAGATGAACGAAACGCGTGCGTCTCATTCGCTCTCCCCACCTGACAGTCAGCCTTGCGGCGCCCGCCGAATGGGCCACGCCTTTCGCAAGATTGAATGTCGTTCGGCAATCCCGCAAGCGCACTGAGTGCTTCTGCAAGTGGGATAACACCTGTTCGCCGAACAACGAAGCGCTTGCGCCCGTGTCCAGCAGCGCAGGAAATTCGCGGCCGACAATGGTCACCGGAATAAAGGGCGCGTGCGCCCCAGCAACACAACCTGCTCGGTACGCCGAGGGGACAAGCAAGGTTTCGGTCACTCGTGCCTTCACGAGCGACCCGCGCTCCCGTTTCCCGACCTCGCAGGAGGCCTGGGCGCGGTGCAGTCCCTTGCTATATGCCCTCGTTGTTGGCAGCGAAAACAGCGCACTCCGCCGCGGTACCTTTCCCGAGGCGGAGCGGCCTCAGCTCCCTGCCGGGGTCGACTCGCTGCATGACCAAAGGGCCTGTTGTCACGAGCGTCCGCATCTGCGATGCGTTGGGTCGAAGTGCGTCCCTGCGCATGCATTTCGGGCGGTGGTGCAGCACAGGCTGCCCGCCTCCCGTACGTGTAGGGATCTAGAGCGCGCGCGCTCAGCTCCCATGCACACCCGCTTATAGCCGCAAAGGCAGCTTGGCCGGGTTGTTGCCGTTGGGGGAGGGGCACAGGCCCTCCCCACGCGCAGCGTGGCTCAAGGGCCTCGCTGGCGGGCGGCGGTGGGCGATAGGCTCGCGCGGCGAGAATGTCGCCTTGAATGCGCTTTGCCTCGGCGGCCAATTCTTCTAAATCTCGGAAGCGGCCGCCGCGCAGGTACGCCGAAAAGGTCGGATGTGCCTGCCTGATCACCCGTTCGACGCGTTCCTCGTTCGAAGCTTTGGGCTCGGCGACTAAGAACAGGTCTTGCATCGCGCGTACGTACTCCTGAAGCGACTCGTCAGGAGCTTGTGTACGTAGCTCAAGCTCTCGCCGCATCCTACTCTGGTAGTCAGCGGGTAGGAATTCGCGCAGGAATGCCACGCGGAACTCCTCGAGGGTTGTTGCACGGTATCCGGAAAGCCGGTACCACCTAGCCGCCGTGTCAGTAAGTGCTACGGGAACGACGCGTTCCAGCACCTCCTGATCCTCCAAACGATTTGCCATCTGGTAGCGTACCAGGGAGTCACAATAATCCCTGGCACTGAGCAGGTCACCGTATCCGCTGTAAGTCGGGACTGCCAACCGTACAGCGGGGTGCGCGCATTTCGGTACAGCCGAAAGCGCCTTAACTGCCCCCGAGAGTGACTGAATCATTTCGGCGGCGTTTTGCAACAGCGTCTGTGCGCCTGCTCCAAAGGGAACCGTTGGCGCGTTAGCGGCGCGGTCGAGCAAGGGTGAACAGTCGTCCAGCTCGATTAGCGGCGCGGTTTCCACAGGGATACTGGCCGCGGCGCCGCCAGCCCCAGAGCAAAACGGGCTCCTAGCGGGGTGCGCCTGCTGTCGTTCACAGCCGCCACTTGAGGCAGCTATACGTGAATTGCTTAAGCCGCTTGCAGCCAGCGTCGACAAAACAGGTGCGCGCTCGAAGGTTGCGCCACTGGGCACAACCGAATGCACTCCAAAGGGAGACGAGTGAGCGAAATTCGTGGCTGCAGCATTGTAATCCCCACAGGGGGCCGCGGCAGGCCACTGGTTTTGGCTGCTCATTTGAGGAGCAGCCAACGGGCAAACGTCGGAGAGGGCTAAGGCCCCGTTTCCGTGCTGCGCTCCGTAAACTCCACAGGGAGCCGATCGAGAGCGCTGCGACATCGCACTGCCCTGCATTCCGAAGGGAATCGTGGCAGACGAATGTGCTGGTGTGCACTGTTCGGGGAGGGCTCTGGCCCCGTTCCCAAACAACGCTACTGCTCCAATGGGAGCTGGTACGTAGCGCCTCGTGTTGTCGTCCCCACAGGGGGCTGCGACAGGTGAGGGTGCATAAGTTCGCTGCTCAAGGGGAGCACTGGCCCCGTTATCGAGCAACGCGGCGTCTGCTCGCGGTAACAAAGGGCAAAAGTCACCTAACAAATGACAAAGGTCACTAGGCCTAGCAGACATAACGCGGCGAGTACAATATGCAAAGGCGTACTGACTCGGCTAAGCACAGACAAAAGCTTAATGAGCCTTTGAATCCGCGTTGGGCGCCAGTGTGGGGTCTTAGTGTCTCACAGGAGTACCGACCACCGCGGGTTCGAGCTTAGCGAGCCACAGGACCTCGTCAGCCGTCAGCCTCTAGCGCCGCTGCGCGCGAGCTCAGGCCACGAGGGGCTACCGAGCGACGCACGCAAGAACACAGTATTGCCCTAAATTGACGGAAACCGTTTATTGTCTCCAACGGCACCCAACACTGCACGAACGCCCAGTCCCGGGACGGCGGGGAACCAAAGGGGTCCCGCACCAAGGGCGAAAATACAGTTAGGGGCGCCTGTAGCACGTCGCTGCGAGAGCACAGGCTCAAGCTGGGACGCGCCGCTAGGAAAAGTCCCGGCGGCTATGCTACTTGCTCTCGCGATAACCGATGGGTCAACTCGGGAGAGCTCGGGCAATCTCCTTCGGCTTCGGCCTCCGATGAGTGCGGCTCGGCGTGGTACGACCTCGCGCGAGCACTAGGCACCCGTTCTTCGGCTTAGCGTCGGGATAGGAACAACACGAGGTACGCGCTCCCCGCACGGGCAAAGGCACCGTGCGTGAGCTCAGTCCTAGTCACAAAGGTGTCGGCGGACGAGAGGAAGCATGTACGTACCGGGCGCTGTCCCCAGGAGCAAGAGCGTGGCTACCGTCACGGCAGTAGCCACCAGGGGCTGCTCCGTGACGTCACTAGCTCCGCCCTCACCGCGAACCAGCGCAAGTGGAGCGCCACCGCCAAAACTGGTTCGGAGCAAGGACGACGTGGCAAAAAGGATTGCAGACATGGGTGAAATGCGCCCGCGCAATGGCGCGTCGAATTCCCCAAATCCCCACAAGGTCCACTTTTTGTTCCTAGGCTTCCTGAAGAAAGTGTTCATAAATCGCGGCTTATTCCTTTCCTCGAATTCTACCAACATCTCTCCTCGAGTGTCCCTGGAATCGACGCCGTAGTTGCCAATTGCTTGTTCACCAGCCTGTTTGTTGCCCCCTTTTGCATTGAAGTCGCCCATTACTACAGTATACTGAGTTTGCACTTTTCTCATCGCTAATTACACATCTTCATAAAGCTGATCGATTTCATGATATCATGACTGGAGGTTGGAGGCTTGTACTACCTTTAATCTACACCTCTCATTAAGTCTTATTACGGCTACTGCTACCCTCTCGTTAAAGCTGTAGAATTCGTCAATGTTGCCCGCTATGTCCTTATGGATTAGGAATCCTACTCCGTACTGCTTCTTATCTGGAAGTCCTCTATAGCAGAGGACGTGGGCATTTCTCAGCACTGTATAAGCCTCACCAGTGCTTCTAACCTCACTAAGGTCAATGATATCCCACGCGATGCCTGATAGTTCCTCAAAGAGTCCCACTAAGCTAGCTTCACTCGAGAAAGTTCGGGTTTTAGATGAATCCATCACAAACCACTACGTGGTTCTCGTTAGTAAGTAAAAAAAGTCTAGCGTCGCAACGTTTTCATCACGCAGTTTACCACACACCGATGTTTTCCGTCCTTGGTTGGTTCGGCCGACAGTTATGCGTAGTTATGCGCGGGGGGAACACCCTCAGGAGGTGTTTCAGGGAACCGAGCTTTGCGTCACGTGACCGAATTCTCTTCTCTCATAGGTAAAAGCGCACGGCGTGCGCTTCAAGGTGTGCTCTGCGGACGGCACCGGACACGAAACTACGGAACGAGCTAAGCAAATCTAAAACATTAAAGCATCGTAAATGACGCATACGCATTGTCAAGTGCATCGTGCAAGTGCATTAAGAAGTGTTGGTATCACCGGCTATCGCCAGCACGTTCCCTCCGAAAAGCAAAGCCTCTCGTAGCTTCTTTTTTTTTATTAATAATATTTTATTTTATTCATTGATCTTTACACCGCTCCCGTGGCGTCGGCCTCCGAACATAACGGAGGCCGACGCCAGGCCCGTGCCAAGGCACTGCTATACTCCTTTGGTGGGAAGAGGACTACGCGCTTCGTAGAAGCGGCAGAATACACACAAGGACACCGGTTCACGGCGGTAGTCGTAGGCGTTAACTCCCGGCTTACGCCTGTAGTGTCAGCACGGAATACCCAGAAATAGCGGAAGAGGTTGCGATTGCGCTTACCGACCCCCTTTGTAAGGTAGTTCTTAGCGACTCACAATCCGCAGTTCGTAACTACGCGTGGGGGCGCATTTCCTCGGAAGCTCTCCAGATGCTAAGGAAAGCTGGTCGACAGCACTTCGATAGCACCGCGATCATGTGGTTCCCAGCGCACGTGGCCACACCCACCGACGAGGGCCCCCCTAACTTGAACAAGGTAGCACACCGCTCTGCGCGAGAACTGACCTGCCGCGCAGAGTCGGACGACCTCCTCGTTCGAAACACGCCAGGACGCTTAGTCATGTACAGCGACATGACGAAGCACTACCAGCTAGGCAGGCGGATATTGTCCCCACCTGACCCCTAACTGAAACCTCGCCAGGCAGTCGTCTGGCGACAACTGCAGATACACACCTGCCCCAGTTCGGTGCAATTGCGGCACATTTTCTCCGTGTAATACCCAAGTGCGTTTTGCAAGTTATGTCAGGCAACTAAAGCGACGCTCTCGCACATGTTGTGGGAGTGTCCTGTTATAGCAGCTAAAATGGCAGTAGCTCCGGAGGCTCTTGCGTCGAAGTGGGCCGCCGCTCTGCGCAGGTCCAACCTCAAGACACAAGAATGGGCAGTCCGGCGGGCACGAACTGCCGCGACGAGGCAAGGCCCCGAAGTCCCGTCATGGGAGACCTGATCCCGGGTCATTAAACTTTGCCGGATTTACAATAAAGTTGTTTCCATCCATCCATCCATTGTGATTCACGGCACTTCTCACGTCGTGCCTGTCATCCTTTATTGAACATAGTATAGCAGTCATGCATCTCTTAAAAGCGTCGTTTTCGAGATAATGGTAAATTATCGTTCTCATCTGTTTACGCATGCATAATAACCCTTTGATCACGTATGCTTACACGTAATTATGAAAATGTTAAATTATGGCGTTTCTGAAATGAGTCCCTTTTCTTATGATTTTTTATCATACGAAGCCACGTCTTCGTCAAGTTTCCATTCAATAGAAGAATACGCTGTTTGCAGTTAGCAAGCATAAATGTGTACTGTTGCTTGAAGAGACCCCCTGTCACTGTTAACCAGTACACGTTTTACTGAGCTGTAGATGCGGCTCGCGGACACCTAAATGAAATGACATTATTGTTATTATTTGTTTTGAAAACACACATACATTTGACCTAGTTCGCCACCTAGTTTTATTATGTTAAGATGGAAAACTGAGTGTGTTGGTTGGACATGATCTGATGTGAAAGGCGCAAGGATGATAAACAAAGCGAGAAGCACACACACCGGGTGCTTTATTTAATTCCAATAATGTTCAATCAGGAAAAAACTCCACTATTATATACAAGGAGCACTATCACAGTTCCTCTACGCACATTCGCGTTCAGGTAAAGCAGTTCTTTTTGCGATAATGAGATTGATCCAACACTCATGTGCCTATCACCTGCCTGAATGATCATTTTGGCCTCAATTACTAATCTAACCCATTTATCACAGCTCTTGGCAGGCGTGAAAATTTGGCTTACATTTGCAATCTCTACAATGAATTGCCAGGTGGCTCCTCTCCCATTTCTAACATTGTTTGGTGTTGCCTTGGCCTATCGTTCACGCATTGCTCGGTTTGTCCAACGTACTTACTACCACATGACAAAGGAATTTCATAAACGACTCCTGCCTGACAATCAATGTATTTATTTTCGTGATTGTGACATAGGCCGGTGCCTTGTGAAAAAAGGGTTGGTCATTCTGCGGATCCTTGAAAGCTTGATGGCAGAAAACACCACCTTTACATTAGCTCGCTCGGCAATCTGCGACATGCGGTGTACGTAAGGTATAACGGCTACCTTTTCTTTTTCGAGAGGTGGCTCCTGGGCCAGTTGGCGAGTTCACAACTGCTTCAGGCTTGTTTCTGCTACGGAAACTGGCACAAGTTGTGGGTAGCCTGCCTCTATTAATCGTTCAACCTGCTTAAGAAAACTCTCCGCAGCTTGATGCGGGCAGGACTTGAAAACGTTCAGCAGGCATATATTAGCCATGTTGCGTTTGACTAGCTCGACTAGATTCACTAGACTGGCAATTGACTAGATTGTCCGTCGTCGTCTTCGCGCCTTTCGCATTAGATCAGTTTTATAATGCTGACACATGCTCTTTGAGGAATCAGGAAGAAAGATAGGAAGATAGGCAGGTTAGCCAGCATAAATACAAGCGAACTACTATGTCCTGGGGAAAGGCTATAAATGGAATGAAAGAAAACAGGAGAGCCGATATTTAAAATAAAAATAAAAATAAAAATAATGTGTGCACATCAATGTGATGGAGCTCACTCTAGCAACAGCCCGCATGTCAAGAAGCAGGGCAACGCAAGAGTGTTGAGCACAGCGTCGACACTGGTTCTTTCCCCTAGCAATGTGCAAATAAGTGCAGTCAAGTTTGGTTTCCTAGCCACACCACAATGAGGGCAGTCACATAAGAGATCTAGCATCGTTATCTCGCAGCTTCAAAAGTTTGCGGTTAACCTTGAGACCTGTTTAGTGCAAGATCGCTACTATATTGGTCTTGAACAACTATTGAACAAAACATAGCCCTAACAGGGCCAAGGTGAAACAGTTTCTGGAATTGTCTAACATTGAGTGGAATTTCTTTTTTTTTTTTCCAGGTACGACGATCGACTAGAGGTCCAAGAGTCATCAAGACAAATAGTTCTGAACATATACAAAGGATATCTGACATGTTTGTGATGGTGAAGCAATTATGTCCTTGTGAAATGCATATTTGAAAAGACTTCTTTTTTCTATTATTCATCAAGACACTGCGACATGTATACGGAGTGTGCTGTGTAGGACAAAAAAAAAAACTATGTTGCTTGGCTCCCACAAGAGTTCAATTCAAATACGTACATTTTCTTGCAGCACTTTCATTCTTTATTTTTTCATGCTAGTCATGGATCGTTTCATTAGCTGCAAGCACTTCGCTGTCGAAGTTCCTCATTAGATAACCTATCTATAGAAAATGTTACCTTACACTAAGTTTGGGACGTATGTGTGTTCTGTGCCTGATATTGTACTTATCTGCTATTTTACATAATTTTGGTTCTAAACAAAACTTTTTTTTTAATGAACGATAAAGCAATGAAGTGAGAGGCCCAACTTTTGTTGGTCACAACCGTATGAAGTGCGTGCAAGTTCATATGTTATGCTTGTTTCACATTTTAAAAGGTGTAGGCATGAACATTGCCTATCTGCTTTTCTTGTCTTTTCGTCTTTCGGCTTTTCTTGTCTTACCAAGCTCTGAGCGTAAGCTCAGAGCTTGGTATATAAGTCTTCATTCTGTGTTAAGAACCTACAACGAAACTAGGCTGCACAATTTGTTGTATTGTAAATAAATCATTCTCCCTTGAAAGATATGTTCTGTGTCTGAATGAACATGTCTGCATGAATGCATAGGATGCTTTCAGATTGTGTACACAGATGAAGGGGACGTTTCACTGAAGCATACTTCAGGTGGTGAGAGAAAAACTTATGCATTTAATAACTGTGTATATGGGTGCAGTTGATATAACAAATATAACGAAGGCAGAGGCACTCAAGTTCTGTACACGATACCTATTCCTAGAAATATTCATCGGTTCATCAAACTGATACGTGCTGGCAAAATCCCGCCCGCTTATTCAACGTCTCAGAATAGTGGAGCCGTATTGCCGTTACACCATCGAGGCAGCGCAACTTTTAAGCAAGTGCAGTTACCTATATATGTAGGTGTGCATGTTGGCGGCGGATCATATCTGACTGAACCTTGTGAACGAGGTTGAAAGTTTCTCAGACAAAGCCAAGTTCCCGATTAAACAGCGACTGCAGGGAACAATCTGCAGCATAGCAAATAAAGACAAAACAGTGAAGGACAACATTCGACTGGCGAAGCAGTTCTTGTTTTCGCGCAGCTCCCATGCTCGGTTCTTACCCCTTTTAGCCTTTCTGCCGCACGTGACAGCTGTTGAAAGCGGTAGTCGTATACTGTTACTTATTTAAACACATCATTACTATCACCAACCACATAAACATCGGCAACAGTTACACGAACTATATGTATACCACACACGATCGCCTGCTGTGACCAATCTACATAAAACGGCAGCCTCAGAAGCACAAATGTATGTACGAATAGCTATGCGAATCCTCCGTGTCAGCGTAGTGGTGTGGTGTAGTGGTTGCAGTGTTCGGTTGTCACGTGGTGCACCCGGATTCGATACCGTGTGTGTCCATGTTTGTGTAATGTGTGTTTCCATTTTTATGTGATGAGTGTTAGCAATTTCCTATAATGTGGTTATAAGCTATATGTATGAAACTTCGTGCAAAACGACTCTGGGCGGCGTCTATTTATAAGAAAAAAATATTTTGCCATTAAAAATGCCCGTTGGACCGCATATAATTTGAGCCGCCTAGTAAGCCGAACAGATTTGATCTGAAATACCGAAGAATGATTTGGCGTTATGCGTGACATTTTCCAAGCGACCCTTCTTTGCAACGAATGGGGCCGTTTAAATGTGGGCCGCATAAAATAGGCCGTTTGGAGTCAGCCATATATAAACGGCGAAATTATGATTACTTCCCGCTTTATATGCGTTGATTTAAGGCAGCATTGAGTAAGAGTCTACCAACTCGCGACGAGGCAAGCCTCGACCGCGAACACAGGGCGGGAATGTTCCATTTGCGACGCGTTGGTCTGCATGCTGCTTGAGTAGGTGGCGACGAATCAGCAGACGAGCGTCAAGCTTGCACAAAATTTGAGGGCAGACACAGTTGTTATGAGCGCAAGTTGAAGCCAGCCAATCAGCCTTTTCATTTCCGGCGATGCCTATGTGTGAAGGTATCTATTGAGCAACGTTTGCAGACTCAGTAATGCTGCGCACAACTGGACAATCAGTCTGACTGCGTTGTAATTTGCTAAGGGCAGCGCAGGAATCCGTAAAGATGGCAGATTTCGATACGGTGAACTCCTCTTGCACGTATTTCAGTGCAACAATAATCGCTGCTAGCTCGGCAGTTGTTGACGAGGATAGATGGAGTATATGAAATATACGTTGTACTTGAATCGAAGGACAGAAAAAAGCTGTAGGGGCGCCTTGACCGTCGCTGTGTACAGATGCATCTGCGAATACTTGACGATAATCTGGAAATATTCCGAACATGTCCCACTGACACAATTGGAATATTGCTGGAATATTGCCGAAACAGGCATATCAGACATTTATTGTATGTCAGGCATTGTGAGGTAAATGGGGAATACGTGTTTGGTGATATCTTTCGGAGGCTGAGGCGTAACATAAAGAAGCATGTTCAGAAATGTCAGCAGTGTTTCATAAATAATGCCGCCATTTTTCCCATGCGAGAAAACGGGCGGTGACTCAGACGATCAAGGAGCGATTGATGCGCGATGCGCAGTGCAGACGCTCAATATAATATAGAGCTCTGTGGTCTACTTGCAGCCTCAGGGGTAACTCATGCGCTTCGGTGAGTAATTCAACAGATTGCGCCTCACGAAGTTATCCAAGCATTAGTCGAAGGGCAACACGACGATCTCGTTACAGTTGGCCCATCAAACTAGGTGGTACGTTCAGAACTAGTAACGCATACATCATGCCTGAGAGTACAGATGACTGGTACACCTGCAGAGCCGCTGTTTGGTCGCAGCCAGCACCTCTAGCAGTCAAAGTGGCCTCATAATTAAGGAGAGATTGCAATTTGCGCCGTACAGTTTGAACGGCAGGACGCCAAGAGACGCGATCATCTACAGTTAAGCCCAAGTAATGGTGTTGTCGCATCCACCTTATCGACGTTTCGTCAGGTACAGTCGGCTCATTATTCGGCGAGCGCGCTGTTTAGAGTGATATGCTACTGAAGCCCACTTAGCAGGTGATATCTGCAGACCAACATCACCCATGTATTCCGAAGTCGCGTTCAGAACTTTTTGCAAGCTTGCACGAAGCCGTGGATCAAGGTGCGAAGGGCCGCTTATCCGCAGAGCAATATCATCTGCATAGGTAGCGATGCTCACAGGGAAGTCACTGTCCCGAGGCAAGCAACTTGGAAATGCGGCGACTACGGTGTTAAAGAGAAGCGGCGATAAAACGCTGCCCTGTGGGACACCGCACTTCATAGTGCGGGACTCACTTGTTATTCCTCCAACACGCACTTTCATCCGGCGCTCCGATAGAAAACTGCGCACAAAGCTGAGAAGACGACCCGAAACTGTCGCAGTTCCAAGAGCGACAATAATCGCCTTATGCGGAACCGAGTCGAAAGCTTGCTGTATGTCTAAGAAGAGCTTGTAAGCGAAATACTTGTTTCCTCCTGCAAATTCAAGCGCTGAGGCAAGGTCTGAAATGTTGTCCAGAGCTGAACGGTGGCGACGAAAGCCATTCATGACACCAGAGGAAAAATTCCGCTTCTCTAGCCTGACATCTAGGCGAAACAGGACCATTCGCTCCATTAACTTGATGGCATTTGAAGTTCGGAATACTGGCCGGTAAGACTTGAGGTGTCTTGCAGGGCGCCCGGGCTTTCAAATTGGTATTACCACGGACGATTTCCATTCAGCAGGGATTACAGCAGTTCTCCATACTTCAATATACTCGTCCAATATACGGTCGTGAAAACTCTTATCAATGTTCTGCAAATGCTTGATACGTCATAGCGTCTTCACCTGGGGCAGTGCGGCGTTTGGAGAGGCTGAGCGCACGTCGCAGCTAGCTCCTCAAGAGTCTGCTTCGTCCATCTGGCAGGTTGGACCACAGGAAATGGTTATGGTACCCTGACTTGTCAAAGAAGGAAGGTCGCAATTTGTGGTGTCACTGGACATAGGAGGGGCGAAAAGGTTTGCAAATGCTTCCGTTAGAGCTTTTGATGACTGGCAAGTCGTTATGCACAATGCAGCCGTAGGACTCTTGCAGACTTCGGGAGTGCGGAGAGCCTTGAGTATGCGCCATACATTTCCAAAACTACTTCCAGTATGCAGCGAACTACATAAAACTACACTGCTCTTGCGACGAAGGTGTTTTGTATGCCGCCATATATGGCTGCATCAATCGATTATACATAGTCCAGTCGGTGCGTCGTTTCGAGCTCTGTGCCCGCCTATAAGCGCGGCGTAAACATGCGCGGAGCCGCAAAAGCTTTAGATCGGGGTTTGGTTTGCCGATACTCCATCGTTGTTTACTGTAGTTTCTCGTAAACACTTACTCATCAGTTTGAACATACTGTCTTGAGATGGCGCCTCTGAGATCAGCTGAGGGAACTTGCCTCTGTTTGTCATTGTATACATGGCAATCTGGCGGCGCGCAGTATGTGCTGATGTTAACCAAATGGGTAGGTGATTTGAGCCCCACGGGTCAGCTTCGCGTGACCAGGCTAAGCACACATCTCTCGTTGATATCGCAAGGTCTTTATTTAGTGGAATGCTCCTTTCCTCTACCTATAGATGTACGTGAGCCGTCATTCAGTATTTGCAGATCATTCTTGATAATAAGCTCGTTAATCTCTGCCCCAAGACTCTCTTGGGCACGGCTACATCATCGCGTATGGTGGGCATCGAATCTCCGCATAACACAAACGATGCACCACACCGAGACACTAAGCACTCAAGTAGTGAGGTATCTGAAGAACGTGTAGGCCGGTTGTATATGCTTGCCACCGTCGTAGTCACACACCTGAGGCTCACAGTAACACCTGCACACTCAAATTCATCATAATCCAAGTCAGCCCGTACGTACACTGAACCTTTTGAAGCATTGCGCGTATAAGCCGCGTCCACACACTGGAAAGAGCCTCAAGTTGGTTTCGCGCATCGAGTGTTACTGTGGACACCCACGAAGCCTGGCAGTCGGTATTCGTCTTTCCTTACGTTATATCCTGAAGCGCTATAATATCGGGTGGAGCCTTCATGGCGATTCTATTGCAGCACAAATGGGAGAGGCTGCTGACAACTGTTAAGATTGTTTCCGGTAAATCGTCTCGTGAAGGTCGTCGAGGACGGCAACGAGGGCCTCCAAAAGTTGCTCTGCTGCTGTCGCTGCTGATGTCTGACGACCGGCGATTAGAGATTGCACATCATCGCTGTCTGAGACCGGTTTAGGTACTGTGTTTGCAGTGCTTTTATCTCAAGATTCACAAGTTGCACATCATCGCTGTCTGAGACCGGTTTAGGTACTGTGTTTGCAGTGCTTTCCACTGTGGTCGCAGTATTTGTAGAGTCTTGTTCCGACGATTTCGATGGCAGTGCTGGCCACTATGACTCTGAGAGGCAGAAGGTCCGCCCCCCTACTTTTCGATGTGTTGTGTCTTTGTCATTCTTTGAATGCGCTGCTTTTCCAGTCGCTAGAGCAGCACTACGGCGACGCGAGCTTTCGTATCCTGCTGCCTTCTTTTTTTGGCTTTCTCTTTTAGTGCCTTTGGTTCATCTTTCAATAAATGGGTATCCTTTATTCGTTGCCAAATGTTCAGCGTTGCAGTTAGGGCACCGATATGCCTGACTTTCACAGAAATTTACATGGTGATTCCCACCGCATTTGGCACAGACCAGATCTGTGGTGCAAAAGCCCTGAACACGACTAATCCTGAAACATTTATTTATAGTCGCTTCACTTGAGGACGACGCCAGAGACGCCCGTCTTGCACGGCGGTGCCTGGCAGATATGAAAGCATCCGAATGTTACGATCTTGAGTCAGAAAGCTCAGAATCAGCGGCGCTTGATCCTACTGAAGAACTGAGCCGCTTCCGAACCGCGAGCGAACTGTGCTGGCCGCCAGACGAGTCCAAGACCATGTCTTCCATGGCAAGCTCATCAGGGAGGACCCCCCCAGCAGATCGAGTAGGAGTCTTCAGGGTTCAGCACAAACTTTGTTGCCTGTTACTAATGCATGAAACACACATAAATAAAGACTTCAGCACCAGAAGAAACCACTAACCGAGCACGAAATTTCGTCGTCGTTGTCCCAAAAGCTCGAAATGACATCCTTGAAAAGAAAAGTCCGTCAAATCCGCTAAGCGCAGAATGCGTGGCCCACGTAGCCCGTTGAGTGTAGCAACAACCCGTATATCATCCGCCTGCGAGTCCTAACGGTCAGTGGCTCTGTTCTCCATGAAGAGTTCTATTGATGGTCGGCTTATTTTCACCTCACTGATAAAAAATAACCATTTAAGAGCGACAATATAGTGGTTTCTTTTTATTTCCCTACGCAATTACTCACCAGTTTTCACTGTGTATGTGCAGACACAGTAGAAATGAGTTGTAGCGTTACACAAGCTTTTTCCAGAGTCGATTGATCCCACGTGACCGCAGCCCGTTCTGTCCCCGTGGCTCAATCTATAAACGCAATTATTGACTAGGTTTTTAGATTTGCCTGACATAAAGAACGAACAGCGAAAAAGATATACAGCTAACGAGAGAGAGAGGGGGGAGTTCTTTAGCCTCGGGTATTTCCTTCCAGTAGGTGTGATACTAATTATATATAATAGCAGTGGTTGTACATGTATATATGTAGAAAAAGAACAAACCTTAAGGTCATAGTATTGCCAGATGTATTGACTCATCGATGGATCATTAAAATTGTTTCCAGGCTACCTACCCCATGATAAAAAAGAAAATATATCGACATTCTGCGGACTCTATATGTAATCGTAATGTTGGCACTGTAATATAAAGGATGATGCTGCAGACGATTCCCAACCCAGGTGTTCTTTTTCTTTCTTTATTCCAAATAAGCTAGTCGGTGGAATGCGCTAGCTTTAATCTATCGTTCCAACAGATTCTACGAACAGTTATAGTGTAGGAACTTTTTTCTGAATACAGGCGCTATAGCTGGATTCCACCGATTTTCGACACATTGACTAATTTTCTGATACTTAGTATGCTGACAGTATATGTGTGTGTTTTTTTTTTATCTTGGAATAATAGTGGCACAAAGTGCGCAAGCGAATTACTGCATGTTTGATAACGTCGAAGAAGTATGCTACCTTTCGCGTCGCCCATTTCCCAAAACACGGCGCTTTAAGAACTAAGTCAGTCGTGCTGTGCGATGCACGATGCAAAACGTAAGATTAGGTCAGCCAAAAGCACCTATGTAAGAAAGTTAAGTGTGCATTTGATTTAGTTTATATGTACAGAAATATCTTCATTCTATTGAACTAGTTAAAAACAGATATTCTTTAACTGAACCATGTCATCTATTGCCCTTTTTTATTCGATTATGCGCTCCTGTTTGTGGAAGTCATCGGTGCTAACGGCACCGTTTGTGTCAGGTCTAAACGTGCAAGGAAGACATTGCCGTCTTTCAGTACAGTGGTAACTGTATTAGACGCAATAAGAAATGCAAAATTTCATGGCTCTCAGACACACCGTTCGATTAAAATACGCATCGAAATATGTCACATGCACAAAACACAGTAAGGCTTAGCGCTTGACCGATGAAATTTCCGATAAATCGATTCATGAGTCAGTGGCGATTTCTTTTTCAGTCGGTTTAATCGAACAAATACGCTTGGGGAAATGAGGCCGATTCATTAGAGCCTAAAATTGTGCGTGCATTTTGCGGTGGTTACTTTCCATGTTCGGCCAACTGTACACGGAAACCTGCCTGTATCATGCTCGTGCTTTATGCATCTCCTAGATGCATAAGTTATGTGTCCGTCCAGTATAATGCCATTAGCTCCAGTGCTCATGAGCGAGAGGAGCAGCAGAGATCTCTATAGTTCAGCAATGACAACAGCACAATGCCTATATTCAGCTTGGCAAGTTTGTGAAGAACCCGTCACTAACGGTTATGCAACATGCTATTCGGCGCGCCACCCAACCAAGAATATTCGTAATAGCGTTCGAGCAATTACGAACTGGGCACCCGTGCGGTGCGTCTAAGTGTGTCGATCGGGTCGTGCCTGCAAGGCGGGCAAGATTCCTACAGAATAAGACGTGCCCAGCGTTACTGATGTTCTCGGTTCTAGGCACGCGTTTCTTTAAGGTGCATGAAAATATCCAACGAGCTATGTAGGATTAGCAGTAACAGGGTGAGCATATATATATAATGTTTGGTTTCGGTATCTATTTATAAGCGACTGCAAAAGTTCGTACAATTGCGTACGTGTTTATTTCGGCAAAGACATGTGCACAACCGTGCCTAATTGTGATCCTCACTGCTAAGAAACGATGAGACACAGGTACACGGCGTATTTACAAACTGAGAACTCCCTCACATTTAGCTTGCTCCAGCTAAAACGATATAAAGATTTTCTGATCTGCCATTAATAGTACAACCCATCCTTCGAAGAGTACGAGCGTATATACATTTATCGATCTGGCTTTTACTCGTGTATTCATCTATTTGCTTATACGTTGGGACTTATGTGCTCTCCTTTTAACATGTTAATGTCCTCTGTATATGCATATTTGACCTCCCGCCTTTCTTATAAGCGGGAAGAACTATGCACTTTCGAGTGAACAATTTTGGTGTTCATTTCTTAAAAGGTCGCGCCATACTCTAAAACCGATCAGTGTTTCTCCCTATACTTAGCATTGAAACCTGCGAAAAAGATGAGAAAGTACGACGTACTATGAAGCGAGGATTTGATAAGTAAAATGCACACATCTGCTTGCATATATTAAGCATATGAAAAAACTAACGTGGGAACGCTTACTCCAAAAAACTTTTTTTATTTGCGTGTTTTGCAACAATGTTGCAACGCCATAGAGGAATGCAGCATTATACCTCGTTTCTCTCACGGAACGTTCTAAATTCAACGTAAAGGCAAAAAAAATCTCATACTACGTTTACCGTATCTAACACTATTAAAAATTTGCACTGGCAAAGAGACTATCTGTAGAAAGTAAATAAAATGCTACAGGGGTGTCTTTGAAATCTCTGCAATATTCAAAAGAAAATATTGAGAAGGGCTGTTCTAGAAAAAAAAAAACTCTAGAACAAAGAGCGCCCAAATGAAAATGTTTGAGACGGAATGTGCTCAAGTTTAATATCTGGTGTCACACTATGTACCACAATGTATACATTAACGCTGTCCCATTTTTATCGGTTGCACAAAATTCCTATCTCCCCCCCCCCCCCCTCAATAAAAGTTCAAGCATCAATAAGGAAGCGAAAGGCTGGTAGAAAGATACGGATCACTCGCATGATGACTGCCACGTCGTATCGGTACGAAAACATTTGTTGTGCTACATTACACGTAGCGTGACCGAATCGCCGTATGCATAACACATGCGTCGAACAAGCAGTCTTGTAAAAACAACACTCGTTGCATACACAGGCGCATTAGATCGATGAGTGTACAAGGGACAAAGGCTACGCTTCATATGGTCAGAGTGTGCGCTCATGGATCAACCTATCAGAGGCGAGGAGACATGACAAGAGACCTTTGACTACATGGTCTTCAAGTTGCCGCAACAGTCGCGCGTGAGCGGCGGCACTTCTTTACCTTAGACATGCACACACGATGATATGACCTGTTCTTTGCATGCTGAGTTGTTCCCAATCACAGCCGATAAAATCATATGAGGCGTTTCCAAATTGTATAATCGATTGCGTAATGCTTGGCAACGTGGCCTCCGAGTGCCTCGCACAGGACAACTCGCACTGGCAAGGCATGGAAAGCCCGAGATCGCCCGACGTGAACGAACGCGAGCGCCGTCAAGCCCCCGGCTGTTCCGAAGTCATCGGAAACGCCGCAGACCGTTAGTGGTGCCCGTGCGAGTGACTGAGGCTTGTGCACAGTATACACGAAGGCACCAAGCGCGCAGAAAACGAACCGGACCAACCTGTACTCGAGCGGAGGCTTCCAAGTTGCCGCGAAGGAGTGTCGCCGTCGGTCCTCGCCGCACGGTCTCTCTGAACGCGTCTGGTGCAGAGGATGCCGCGATAGGCTCTGGAAAGCTCTCCGCGAGGAAGGAACCAGTCTGTCCGCAGCCTTGGGTGTCTTGCCATGGGCGATATCTGAACTGCGCATGCACTCGGCTCCCACTTGGCGGCTTTTTTCTTGCTTTCGTAGCTCGCCTGAGCGTAGCGGCATGCTTAACGCGCGAGGAAGAAATGAGTGAGTGAGCAAGAGAGAGAGAGATAAAATAAATGGGCGAACTGCGCCTGTGGCGCGCTGTGTGATTAAAGTGCGTGCCGGACACAGCCTATACAGGAGCTCACAATTTATTATTTGTGCACGTGAAGCGTTCGTTCGATCTGGTTGCCACTTTTACTATTTACTTTGGGATTGAAATGAGGCGTTCGCACAGAAAGATATCGCAACAATTACGTTTCTATCATCACTTTTCCTTAGGAAGAAACTGTTTATTTTTGCTTCTTTGTTTTTGCCATCACCTGAAAACGTCAAAGTCAATGGATTTTGATGAACGCAGACGCGCTGCGCCATCAAAACGGCGTGAGACTTGGCTACACTCTCAGTACACATGTTCATCGGCGTCTGGCGTTGCGCAAAACTTTGAAAAAGAGGAAAAGCAGTGTGTCGTGTTTTCGGAACGCATCTTTTTGTATGCTGAGAGAGCAAGCGATAGTGAAGTAGTTTGATCAAATTGTGGTTTCTTCTGCAAAGGTATGGCGCTACTGGCGCCCTCGCCTGCCTTGAAACTCCCTTAGCTTGTTGAATACGCCACAACCAGGCACCTTGTCGCAGTCCGAGTAGAGCGCAGCGTGTTCAGCTACGGGTTGTGTTCGTTTGTTCCCTAGACGTTTAAACAAATAAATGCACTGCCCAAATTTGTTTCGTTTAATATTTGAATAAACAAGATTTCACTTTTACTGGCTGTGCGGGCTGATAATTGGTTTTATACATTTGTCGAAATGTTGTCTCAATTATTCAGTGATCAAATTAGCAGTGAGACAAGCAAGCAGTTTCCGTCTGAGTGGCTGTGGAAAGTTTTTCTCTTTACAGAAAGGCCAATCGCTGCTCCTGCTACTTGGACGCTTTTATCGTCACCAGAGTACAAGCGTGAGCAGCAGACCTATCGGATCCCTTGTCTAATGAGGGTTCTGCCAGCTTCTGGCACATCTTAACTGATGCCGGGCGACTCAGTTGGGGTAAACATATTTACAAAGTGGCTCTAATCGGACACTTTGATGGGCCTTCTCAGAGACGGCGATTTTAGAGTACTGCCCAGCCTCAATTTTCGTGATATAGACAATATGTTTTTTTTTTCCCCGGTCGGATATGTAATGTGTATTTGTCTTGCAGGGGCTTATGCGCAGAAGAGGGAACATGGAGCTCACTCGGGGAATGCTTTCTTGAGCGATTTATAAGAATTTCTCCTTAGCTAACTGACTGAATACTTCGAGTAGAGTTCAGTTGCGCATATGCGCAAAGGCTGAGACGAACAGGACGGCACAAAATAAATTACAAGTCACGTGTCGTACTTCTGGACCAGCAATGACAAAAAGCTCTTAAGCTAGAACCGTTCGTAAGAGATGTCTGTTAAACGCGTTGCCGAACATATTAGCATTAGCAAAGGCGGATGGCCAATGGCAAACAGCATTTACGAACGAAAACCTTTGTCAATACGGCCCCTGGTCTGTGTGCTGTTTCGTTCATGCTGGCTGTGTGCAGAATGTTTCTAGGTTTATTTAACCTATTTAATGGCTGTGTCATCAAAATACCTATACTATATTTATTTTCTTTTTTTCTACTCCGCTCTAGAATCTGTTAATTCCGTTCCCCGTCCCTATGCATAACAGCATGTCAGTGTCAGATGCATGCCGGCAAGAACTATCTGAGAGTTTATCTCTGTCGTTCTCTCTCCCAATATATCTAAACATGGCCGGCGTCAGCAGCACCGCCACAAGGCTTCACGTGCGCCCCTCCCAAGGTCACGGTGGACTACACATTTTTGCAACGCAGAGTAGATATTTTCATAATTTGGGGATGGAACTCATTTTAGTGAGGACTCCACCTTCCTCCGGAGAACGCAAATTTAATGATTTATTGGCATTCTCTCTGAAGCGGGGCGATGACAAATAGTCGCCTAGCCTGCTTCAGGTGTGCTTTATCATGTATGCTATACATGCTTTTCACTTTAGCATTTTTGTATACATCTCCTTAATCTTCTTTCTCTTTCTCGAAATTGTTCCGCTACCCATACCTGCTAGCTACGCAGCTTGAGGAGAGACGTCTAGCAGTGACAAAGCAAAACGCATTGTCTCGCTGCGGGACCTCACGCACTGCTATAGGTAGCAAAGTGACGTCTGCTTTATTTTTATATATATGATGCAGGGTTTCTCTGCCAAGGCAGCAACTTCTGGCGCTGTATACAGCGAAATAGAATCAAGAAAAGGGAACGAGGTCAAGCACGCCGCCAATGCGCACGATCGGCTTGCTACCCTATATACGTGGAAACACAGAAAGAAAGAACAGTGCGCAAATTATCTTAACTATCACGCATACAGTTGCTGTCTGAGGCATGCCTACTTAAAAAAAGAAAAGTTACTTTAGAAGGTGAAGCATTGAAATCAATAGTAAGGTTTAGAGCGTTGCGCTGGAGGAGTCTCACTGACGCTGGTGGGAGCAGGGACGCCAATAGAGTAAAGCCCTTAGATGATCTAATTCAGAAGCTTTACAATAGAGCCTAGCGGGTCTACGGGCCAGCGGTACGAGCGGGCGAGCGGAGATGGCAACGGACCACGGCGTAAGGAAGAGCGCTAGTTCAGCGATCCCTCGCTTGGTCGAGCGGAATGAATGGAGTTTAGAGCGGAGTAAGGTCCCTTATGTTGAATTCCAATGGCGGAGTCGGAGCAGCCGACGGACTCCGCGAGCGAGCACTCGACTCTGGCGCAGAGCAACGCCTCCAGATCCGCGAGTGCAACACAACCTGCGCCGCCGGAGCAAGGCGGAAGCGGAAGTTCTATCACCGGGTTACCCAGGATACCTTGCGTGTTGTCATTTCATTCCGCTGTTTGCTCCCAGCACCGCTTCATCGGTCACTTGTCTCTTCAGCGCCGTTCACCTGTTGTTTCTTTAAAAGTGCGGAATGGATATCTCGCCAAGCGTGCAGCAGCTTTTGCTTCCTCGCGAGTCGTGACCGGTGGCGCCTCCTAGCAGACAAACGTGGTAAAGGAAATACGGTCAAGTTCCGGTCCACTCCGCCGATTTTGGCGGAGCCTCTTTTTCTGCTCCACGGACTGACTCCCGCTCTGAATCCCCTCCGACTCTCTCATTGTAACACCTTACTCCCGCCCTCACTCTGCCATTGGAACAAACTTGCTCCGAAACGAGCAGAAAAACTTGCTCCGACTCCGCCATTGGAATTCAACATTAGAGTGGAATAGTGTTCCTGTATATGCTCCCGCAGGGAGCAGAGTTGCGCATAACTTTTTCGGCGCCGCTCGCACCGCTATTCAACGATCGTTATCACGTGGTGCAAAATAACGTCAAATGTTCAACTGCGCCGCTGCGAAGCCAACTTTACGGGCGAGACGCCGACTCGTTTCCGACAGTGCCACCGACATTGCAATTAGCGGACCGTCGAGCGTGCGTTGCATTCATCGGCTCCGGGTCGCATGTACGGTATTCGACGATATTAAGTTAAGGACTTTGGTGAAGTGATACTAAACACATCATACTGACACTTGTATTCCAGTATGACGGGGTGCAGCGTACCAAACTGCTGAAACCGCACGTAAGGTGGCAAAGTTTTTTATGCAGTGTCGTGAGGACGGACAGACGTGTGCCTGAGACGTATGGCTATTGCGTATTGGCCGAGACCGGCCGGCTTCGAAAGGGACCAGGTGCGAGGGGCGTTCACCTTGTTCGCACTAAAACAGCATTTATCTCGAGTAACACTCCTGTATACGCTGAAATGCGTATACCCGGCATGAAAAGTTGTTCACTTGTACTATTTTTTGTGTAAATGTGCAGTGGGACACAGACGCGGGACAAAGAATGAATGACACGTCTGTGTTGCGCTGCACATATACGCCAAGAATGTTAACTTACCAACTCACCCAATTCGCTGTGCTGCTTGTACGATTGTTCGGATTATGCGAGTCTAGAACAGTGCGTTCAAAACAGAATAAATACTAGCAGATACAATTTGCCCTCTGCACCCTGGTTTTTCTCTCCTCTGTTTTTTAAATTTTTTTGTCGGCGTTCTGATTTCTCTGATGTACTGGCGTTCATTGTTTTGTAGTAAGCGAAAATATCGCGCGCTCCCGCTTATGAGACAGCTGTGATAGCTTCAGTATATACCCTCCGCAATATCTTGCTTATTCGATCGTCCTTAGTCGATGTGAGGAGTGTAGAATTCTTTTTGTATGTTTAATAAGCGCTGTGCTATAGTAAATTAACCTGAGTAGTATGAAGAGATAAAGAAAATGTGTTGTATTACAGTGTGCAATGTGTGAATAATTAGTTTGCAATTTTGCCATCTTATGTGATTTGTGCAATAAAAATAGCCTGTTGCTACCCTTAATAGCTTGCCTTTCCAGTGGCTTTGAATTCTGCCCCCCAAGGCTCCAAGAACCTGCACTCTTCACCTGCTGCCACGAGCCATTGCTTATCCATTGCCTTGTACAAAATAACTTTGATCTAGAAGCTCGTGCATCTTGAACCTTTTTCCACTTGCAGATTTGCTGTACGAAGCAGCTGTTTAGTTTGCGATATGAGGGAACCATAAAATTAAGCTTTGAATAAAATCTGCGCGGTTGAACATTTAAAATGCGTTTAAATCTACGTGTCTGTACCGGATATATCGAAAACGTGCAGCTGCTGTGAATGTCAGTTAGTGATAAATGACGTCCTGTTAACGACCAGTGACATAACTGCAGGCACAATAGTTTTCTTCGCGACGAGCATTAATCGGCTGGTTTCGAAAGCCAAAATGCGCTCACATAATTGTCCGCCGTACTTCTGTGAAGTTATCGCTAAACACCCTTTAAAACATTTCTTGCCTTCCGTCCTCGGCGAGAAAATTTCATATTCATACTGAAAACCATTGCACCGCTTTTTGTTGCAAGGAAATGCGCGTTTGCACGCGAACTTTTGAGCTGTTCAAGCCACGGGCCTAGTCAGGATTTTATTTCGAGGGATCGAGGGGGGTCCTACTCCCTATATGAAAAGTCCTACTCCCTACATATTTCGAGGAACCCGTATGGGTTTCCTTTGTAGCAATTGCTACGAACGGGTGGATGTCGTGTTGCAAATGTGTGTTTGCCCCTCAGACTGCAATGTTTGTACCTGTCAACACTTCTCACCTCCATACGGGTTCATGTTGTGGTTTAGCCGAGCAGGATTATAACAATGCGCTCAAGAAAAATGTGATAGTCACTCGCTCCCTCATTGTCACCACTGATGGGTGTACACATTTGTGGACAGTGAACGTTTCAACCCAATCCATAACGTTGCCGCTAGGACTTAAACTGGCCAGTTTTGACGAACAAGTCATTGTCAGCATGGGAACAGTCGAAATATCAACTGCCGAAAAAAAATACAACCCTCATTGCAGTTATGATAATTCTGCTGACTTTAAGCACATGATTAACAAGTTGCTGTCTTCTAGTGAGCACTGTCTTCTTCAAGGAGCGCTCGCTCGCTACGCCACAGTGTTTGATTTTGCTCAAGACCAATGAGCGTCCTATGTACCACCGGCGTCTCGTATGCAACACCGCATCCATACAGGGCAAGCAGCGCCAATTCATCAGAAGCCTTATCGTGTTTTACCTTCAGAGAGAAAAGTCATCGCCGAGCAGGTCGAAGAAATGTTACAGAAAGAATTGATCCAGGAATCGTGTAGCTCCTGGGCTGCTCCTGTGATCCTAGTCAAGAAAAAAGACAACTCATGGAGATTCTGTGTGGACTATCGCCGCCTAAACACCATCACAAAGAAAGACGTGTACCCCCTGCCATTTCCCTTTATTTATTACTCCCTATATGTACGTTCGTGCGTGTTTGTATATGCGCGGGTATATATGCACATACAAACTAAGAATTTCGTGGGGTTGGCACCCTACCACCCCTCCGGCTACGCCAATGGTTCAAGCGTAGCCTGCATAAAATAATGCCCTCTTGCTCAGCGCTCGCGACCAGCAGACAAAAAGCAAATGGAGCACCGCGCGGCTTTGCCTGCTGCGCGCGCGAGGAGTGGCTTCACTGCAGAGCTGGAACACAAAGCGGAACTATGCGCAACTCTGCTCCAAAGTTACTAAACTAGTTAGTAACGTTGACTCTGCTCCCTGTGGGAGCATATATAGCGACGAGCGAAGTAAAACACCTTAAACTTCGTAAAGTACCGACACTCTCCTTCGCCTTCACTCCTCCTCGTTTCTCCTCTCTTTTACGCTCCCTCCTCGACCGTGGCGCCGCCTACACTGCTCGAGCGTAGCAACGGCGCCAACATGCGCTGCTCGCCACTCCATAGACGGTTCTCGAGCAAAAATGGCGCTGATGCACGGCGCGAGGGCCCACGTGATGCTATTAGGCTGATAGCGACGCGGCGTCGGCTTCGGCCAAAGCGCGCGAGGAGGAGGCGGCATTCTTGAAAGCGTGGCACTACTTTACGAAGTTTAAGGGGTTTTAGAGCGGAGCGCTTTGCTGTGCCAGCTGTTGGACAAGGTTGGAGTTCCTGTTGCGAAGCGTCAGCACGCGGCCAAGCGCTCGCTTCAGGTTCTCGATCGCAGTCATTCACTCCAAATCGTCGCCAAACGGCCTCGTTGCTGAAATCTCTCGCAGGATTCAGAGGCCCTCAAGGGGTGAAACACCTCCGAAGCTTTTTCGCCTGCAGGCGAGTCAGCGCCGCGGTTGAAGACGACGCCGACGACGTGCCGCTGTTCGTGCGCGTGGCCGCCATGTTTGTTTCGCAAAAACGCTGCGCGCGCTCCGCTGGGGAGAAGAGACAAGCGAGCGAGCGATCAGCCGCTCCCCGTAACACGCTGGCCGCCCCAGCGTGCCGCACATGCGCAGTGGTGCCTCCGCTTGGCCTTCACTAAATAAAGTTTGTACCACCACCACCACCACCACCACCACCGCTCGCTGCGTGCGAGCAGTGGAGGCCAGAAAGCTGGCTCCGGCAGAGCCGACTGAGTGGAGCGTGATGGTGCGTCTACTTGGCTTCGCCACTGTTGCAGCCAAATGCACTGCGCGTCTCTAGAGGCCTAATACTAAACGCGCGGGCTGCGCATGCGCGTCGATACTGTGACAGTACGAAGGCGGTGGCGCGAATGCGCCTCGCGTGTCCCTATAATTCCTGTCGCAATAAAAACGATAAAGTCTAGTTGCTGCGCCTGTAAGAGCTGCGGCCATGTCAGAGAATTTTCGCTTCTGAAAAAAATGTGTCGGATCCGGTCAATTTAGAACGTTCTAAAGATGCGCTGAACACCGTAGCGATGGCAGTTGCAGAGCTCAGCAAGCTAAAATCACCCGAAACTTGAATGACAATACGACCATATCCTGTTATTACTAATTCAAGGGCCTTAAGTGGATAACTATTCTGGCAGATCGAGATATTTCATCTGATAAATGAGTCATATTCTTGCTCTACTAAAGGAATCCTGCGAAATATTGATAGCAAAGCATCTGAAAGCAAAAACTTTTAAAACTACAGTGCGTAGACACGTTATGTGGAAAGTGTCATGGTATCCGCGTCCTCGTGCTCCCCTACATATCTCATCGGTTCGCTAATATTGCGTTCAAACAATTAACTGAGCCAGCCAGCCGCCTGCCCTTCTCCCTTGTAGTTCAAATGAAAAACAAAAAAAAATCGCTACTGTATCGACGAATTTTTACCACAGTTCCATGCTTTCGCAGAGGCTTCGTCGTCGTATATCGTTTACGTTTGGTTCTTTCATGAACAAATAGTTTCGCGCTTTCTCTTAAAGCCATAGCAGCACGCTTTGACACCCCTTGGTAAAGTAAAGCGTCAGCCAACTGTGAAGTTCATTTGCTGCCAAATTCAAATGCAGTTGTGTCAAAATCTTTGTCGGAGTTAGCGATCGTTCAGATGGTGTTGACATTCGCGAATACAGATTTACCACGTGGACATCCGCTGACTGGTTGCAATCCTTCCCGGAGGCAGCGGCGCTCTCTATAGCATGTGAGACAGCTGCAGTCGCATAAACAGCCGACATGAACCAGAAGGAACCAGTGAACAGTGCGAATGTCATTGTAGCTTTCCGCCAATCGAGAAACAAAAAAGTGACCTGTGCAGTTTTTTATGCGGTTGTTTTAACCGGATGCGACCCATTCAGAGCGAGACGAGGAGTAGAAATTACATGCTTAATAAACTCAACCATAAGTAAACTTGTCTGTGGTGGGATGTCCCTAGAAAACGAAAGTTTATGATTATTTCAAAGCATGATCTAACGGGCTTAGCTTTCAATGCTAGCTTTAGGCAAGTAGCACACAGCGGTGCCCGCATTCTGAGAGGGTAGGAATGGGAATGCAAAAAACGCTCGTTTAATTGTTTGGATTTAATGGCACGTTAAAGAACCCCAGGTGGTAGTTGTCAAGTTTAATCTCATAGTTTCCCGTTACAGCATCTCTCATAGCCAATTGCAGCCTTGGAACGCTAAACCTCATCTTTTGTCATTATCTAGAGTGCAAAAAAAAAAAGAAGCAACGAAACATTGAATTCGGTGCAAAAGCTGATGATATGTATGGTTAGTTTTACTTTCTTTTCTCATTTACGAATCTCAGTACGCACGTCGGAAAAAAACAAACAATGGCAGAAGTTGCCATCTGTCTTCCGACGAGCATTGAAAGTAAGCTCTGCGAGCCCTGAACACAGTCGAAGCATTATTTCACGAAAAGCTGTACAAGAGAGTACTTTAGCGACATTGCGAGCACTTGACATACGATATTTGAGGCAGGAAGGGTATGTGTAGGTAAAAAAATTTTGATGCGGACACTAGAGCCGGCGCCTGTTTCAGCCTGACCTCTCGACTGTGACTAGCTACCATATCGGAGTTTATCAAAGTTCGCCTTTTTTGCGACTTCTTTTTTTGCCTACCACTGGCCTATCAATACAAACGCTTTATATTTAAGGGGTTTGGCGTCGGCCGCCCGTATTTTTTAAAAGCATTTCTGACAATGTAACGCGCTTCTTCTAGAAAAAGGAACAAAAAAAAGCAGAAAGGCAAGGAGGTCAGGCAGAAAACAAATTCCGGTTTCCTACCCTACATGGAGAAACGTGGGAGAGGGAGGTATGAAGATACGAAGAAGTGATAGAGAAGTCTCCTTATTATGCTTGGCGGCATCAGGTTGCGCAGATGGTAAGTGCGAAGGTCGTGGCGGCGTTTCTACTCCCAGAGGGCTGAACTTTGCTGCGTGCA
Organism: Dermacentor andersoni; assembly: GCF_023375885.2. NCBI lineage: Eukaryota > Metazoa > Arthropoda > Arachnida > Ixodida > Ixodidae > Dermacentor > Dermacentor andersoni. The sequence goes on along the minus strand of NC_092814.1, from coordinate 98,774,980 downwards.
AATATAAACAAAATGTTGCATGAAATGCATTCGAAATTCTTTAAAAATAGGGAAGATGCGATAATTTAATTATCTCCCCTGGATTACTTTTACGACAGAGACATACAATCGAAAATGACCCAGTCTAGTAATTAGACAAGTAATTATGCAAATTCGACTAATTAGATGTTTAACCAAGAGTCATGCTATTGACCCCACTGGAAGACTCGAAACACACAATCCGAGGAGCTCGTAACCGTTTCAAGAATTGCAATAAGTTGACGCTGTAAAAATTAACAGCGTGATTTCGGCCAACTTTAAATTCTGGGGTTTTCTGTAGCAAAACTTGGGCCAATTTCGCATAGGAAAGCGAAACCGAACCGGCGAACAGCGCAACTGCGACGACCATAGTAGACGCACGTGAGTGACGTAATTGATCGTGCGTCACAGGTGGGCGAGCTTCAAGCGAGCGTCCTTATCAAGCCGCGATCTCGGTCACTTCATGGTCGCCCGACGGAGTGGCGCAAGCAGTCACGTCACTCATGGGCGTCTACTAAGGCAGTCACAGTTGCGCTCTTCGGCTGTTGAGTTTCGCTTTTCGATGTGAAATCGGCCGGAATTCATTATGCTGTAAAAATTGGCAGCGCAAACTTTTTGAATTTCTGGAAAGGGTTACGCGAGCTCCTATACGGTCAAGTGTTCCAATGGGATCAATCGCATAGCTCTCTTAGTAAAGCGTTAGTTACTTTACTTTACACAATATTTCTTTATTTACTACATACAGTCATATTCAAACGTATCATTCCGTGGTAACAGTAATCCAGAGGAAATACTTTAATTATCTCATCTTTCCTTTTCCTATGGCATTTCGAACGCATTTCGTTAAAATATATATATATCATAAGAAACGAAAAAAGACACAAAGGACAGCATAGGGGCATTACTTGTACTCATTAATTGAATTAAAGAAATGATAAATTCATGGAAATGAAAGTGGATGAAGAAACAACTGGCCGCAGGCGGGATCCGAACCCACGTCTTCGCATTACGCGTGCGATGCTCTTACTAATTGAGCAACTGCAGCGCCGTTTTCCCATCCACTTTCTGGGGTATTTATGTTTATCTAGTAGAACAAACCCTGGGAGTGTTAGCCAGCGCCACCACTCACATACCTTTGCTGCGGATACGGAACATCATTTCTGCCGCAGGTGTCACGTGTACGTGAACTTTTTGGCTGAAGGCAACTGGTGAATAAACCCTCGCATGCTACCTGAAGGCATCAATACTATACCGGATTCGAGACCCTCGCCATGTAATGAAAGAGAAGAAAGGAAACCGAGGAGCTCGATTTTTATTAGTCAGAAGAATCCAACAAACAAAGACACAAAGGACAGCAGAGGGAAAATTATTTGTACATATTTATTGAATTAAATAAATGATTAATAGAATTTAAATGGGATGAAGAAACAACTGGCCGCAGGTGGGATACGAACCCACGTCTTCGCATTATGCGTGCTGCTACAGCACGCGTAATGTAGCAATGGCTATGACTGGGTGGATGTCACGTTTTCCCTTTATATATTTATACATATATATATATATATATATATATATATATATATATATATATATATATATATATATATATATATATATATATATGTATATATACACACACACACACACACACACAGTAGACTCCCTTTAAGACAAACTCGAAGGGACCATGAAAATTTATCCGTCTTATCAGAACATGACCGGTTGTATCCAAATATCTTACTTAAAAAACGGTAAATGTTGTAAACTGAAAACGGGGGAAATTGACATAAAAAGCATTTATCTAACTGAACTTAATAGAAAACTGTTTTCAAGTGGTACTCTTGCTTGGATTCATCCAGTCCGTGGCGGATGTGTGGCGCTTTTGTGCAAATTGCCCAGCAGCCACAAAGGATAACATCTCACCTAATGACCTTAAAAATCCTTCTGTGCCTTCATGCTGCTGGAAAAAGTTCGCTAGGGAGTTAAAGCAGCTATCTGCCGCCTCACAGATAATCGGTGCTATCATCCGAGCTAGCGAAAGTACGAAGGAGTGTGCTGAACGCGCGGCAAAGCAACGCAACCTAGAGAAAAGTTTGGTTACGTTGAGCGAAGTGGGGAAGGAGAAACGAGGCGAAGCGTCGAGGAGGAGGAAGGTAGGCCGAGGCGCGTTGGGTTGACCTCCTCTGGCTCTTGCGGCAGTTTTTTTTTATTTTTTATTTTTTTTTTGCGATAGGGCCATACCGTGTTCATTTTGTGATAACGTCGTCCTCACGCGCCGCGCCGTACGCTGTGTGTGCGAATGAAAGCGGGGGACGGTGAGCCAACGATAGCGGCTCAATCTCGCGTGCTCAAAGGGGGAAAGGGGGGTGTTGTACTTCGGCGACGCGCGTTCGCGCAGGCTTCATGTTGAACGCAATCTGCTTCGGGGGCACCGTCTAGGTTCGCGCGATAGACAGCGCGAAGGTCACTTCGCTCGCTGCTGCTGCCGCGATTTCGCACGCCAGCTTTTTGACAACGAGCCTCCGCGGTGATCGATTGTGATGTGTTCATACTTGCCTGTGCACGTGGACACCATGCTTGTAAATTTATTAGTAAGCGAATGTTTGCAAGGAGGCTTTCTACACCGGCGGCTGCTGCGTATGGTGCGGTCGCGCGAGCCCTGCCTTGAATACGATCTGCGATGCGGACGGTCTAGGCGCTCCGAGGGCCTATAGCTTCGTATGCGCTATAGCACCCATACGCTTTCGCGTCACCCGCGTTCACGAAGTGAAACGTCACTGTCTCTTTTTGTTTCATCCTCTTGTTTTCGCCTCTATCCACAGGCGATGTGCGCAGCAGGCCTCCAATAGGGTACCTTGAAGGGTGCGCCACCAGGCGTAGTGCATCGAGGCACTACGCTATCGCTATCGGTAACGATAGCGGTCACTCCGAAAGTTCGTCTCAACCGAAAAGCCAGTCTGAGTGGGTGCGTCTTAAGCGGATTTTTTAGCATTGAGTCTATGGGGGAAAAAAAACTTTCCCATGTTCTTCGTTATATGCGAGAATTCGGCTTAACCGAGTTCGTCCTAGCGAGAGCTCAATGTATATTTATTCCAAAGGTGTTTGTTAGTCACCAGCGTTTGGGCTGAACGTCAGAGGCCACGGACTCTCTCAACACGAGCGGTGTTCTCCGAACAAAAGCTCTCGAGAGATTGACCCAATAGAATACGCTGGAGAGGATGGCGAACTATAGCGTTCCTCTTCTTCACTACAATCGCCCCTAGCAACGAAAAGGGAGCCATCCGGCGACTTAACAGTCTGCTGCAGTTCACTGTGCGCGGCAATGAATGGAACGGATGCCAAGAACCTGAGGCACGACATGCCTAATCGTCACGCTCGTCAACATGAAAAGACTTGTCCATCGGGGGTGTGCGACGAGATTATGCACCAGTGCAAATCCTAGTCTCCTTTGTCATACGTTCAACCCCTCTACGCCAGGGAGTGGTTTCTCTCCGAATTCCTCTGCGTGAGTTGACCATTGTGTTGACACGACGTGACCTACGTTCAACCCCTCTACGCCAGGGAGTGTTTTTTCTCCGTGTTTCTCTGTGTGAACTGATCAATGTGTTGACAAAGCTCTCTACCAAGGAGCAAGAGAGAATGATGTTGCCCGGATGGTGTAGGGTATGTGAAGGCCAGCGTGGCGCCTCAGGGACATATCTGCTCTTGCGTGCAGGAGCACGCACGCCGAACGTTTCTGTACTTCTTGTCTTAGAGCGCATCGCTCACCCGTAACGATGCATTAAACTTCTGTTATTTGTTTTTATATCATCTTGTCTTCCCTGCCAGACACTCTCCGATGGTCAATCTGGTTCGAGCTCCAAGCAGACGCTGTTGAAGGTCGCCGAAACCCCGTCCTCGTGACAACTGGAGGTACCAGCTCGTAACAATTGGTGGCAGCCTAACAACTGTAGAAGACGACGAAGTGATCCTATTGCTGAGTGTTTGTTCTCCGTCACCAGTATTTTGTGGTAATTCTCGCTTTCTTCCGGGGAACACTGTTCCCTGCCCGACGGGAATGGAAGTGGAGCCACCCGCACTCCCACCTGATGTAGCGGCGCCCGCGTCGGCAGCCTCAAGGAAGCGGAACAGCCTCTCGAGCGACAGCGAGGCTACCCTGATAAACTCGACCGAGAGCGACGACAGCTCCGACGGCGACTACGTGACTGTCCCGAGTCAGAAAGCAAAGCGGCGGATGCTTAGGGAATATGTGGACACATCTACTATGAGGACTCCGCAGAGTTTGCCGAAGTACACCATCCTTTTCTTACCTGTGCTACCCTCCGACAACATGAGGTTCCTCAACAGGCAAGTTGCATCGGTTGAACTCGAGAGACTGTTGCCAAATGGCATTGAGGACGTACGAGTCAACCCTCGGAAGAATGTTGTCGCGGTAGACGTCGCCCAAGCGTCGGCGTTAGATTCTCTGCGAGCTGTCACTGTTCTCGGTGGCATGAACGTCCGTACCATCATCCCGATGGGAAAAGGGGCTACTACAGGCGTCATATATGACATTGATGCGGCCATCTCAGGCGAGGATTTACCACTTTTGATAAAGCCTGCCAATCATGGGACCCACATACTACAGGTGGCCCATCTCGGAACTTCCAGATTCGTGAAAATTGTATTTAAAGGTGACTGCCTTCCATCGCATGTGAAGGTAGGTCATTTCCGACATGCTGTCCGGCCCTTTGTTCCCAAGCCGCTTCAGTGCAGAAACTGCCAGAAATTCGGCCACGTGAACGCCGTCTGTGGAAAGTCTGCTAAATGTTCCCGCTGTACAGCACAACACTCTGCAGGCAACTGCCAGGCAAAAACTTATAAGTGTCCGAACTGTCAAGGGCCCCACGATGCCTCATCAAAGGAATGTCCTAGAGTTAAGCGAGAACTCTCCATCTTGAAGAAAATGGTGAGGGACCGGTCGACTCATCGTGAAGCAGCTGCTGACGTCAGGCGACGTCGTTCTCGTCGCAGACGCTCATCAAGGAAGTCTGCTCTCCGCACAGCCACTTGCTGTTGAATCTGCTCCAACCCCAGTGCAGAATGTGTCCAAACCGCGTATAGATAACGGAGCATCTGAAAAGAATGCCGTGGATGAGGAATGGCCACCACTGCTAAGGATAAGCCCTGTGGAAAAACACTAACAAGGAGAGGCACCACAATGCTCCACCCCTCACCCAGATGAGCTCACAGAGCATGACCGCCGAATTGTAACAATGCTCAAGTCTTTGATAAATGTGATTCGCACGCTTGCAGGCAACTCGAATACGCCAACAGCTCGAAGTGCAGTGCTAGTGTTGGATGCCCTGAGCCCAGTGCTTGCAAATCTTGCACAAGCACAATGGCTCTTCCACTGCCTTCACTCCGTGATGAAGTGCGTAGCGCGACGATTTTCCAGTGGAATGCCAGAGGCCTTAAATCACGGATTTCATGTTTCCGCCAATACATTTTTACGAACCGATTTCCTGTAGTGGTAATATGTGAACCGAACGTGTCAAAAGCGCTAAGACTCTCTGGACACGAAGCCTTTATGGCGTCGACGTGCGGGCAATCCAGCAATGTAATTGTTTACATCCGTACAGAACTGACTTACATTCCCCACTCGGTGCAGCCTCATGATGGAAACCAATACGTGTGTCTCCGCATTACAAAGAATAAAGTGGCCTTCACCTTTATCGGCGCCTACATATCCCCATATAGTCGGTTCGACGGCGACCGATTGCGAGACATCCTGACGGCGACTACTGGGCCCTGGATTATCACGGGAGACTTTAATGCTCATCACTTGGCTTGGGGAAGCTCCAGAATAGATTCAAGGGGCCGGAAACTTGCGGAATTTGCTTCCGACCATGAACTTAGCATTATGAACAATGGCAGTCTGACGTACTTGCGTGGTTCGAACTATAGCAGTTGCTTAGACTTGACCTTGGGGTCACGGCAACTTGGTCAAAATGTTCAATGGTTCTCTGACATCGAGACTCATGGCAGTGACCATATTCCCACCTACTTAAGTATCACTGCATTTGGAAGCTTCTCCTTTTGTACTTCCCGACGAGTATATATAAGGTGGTCAACGTATAAGACAAAGGTGGAAGAGGCATGCAAAGAAGGATTTACCGGCACCATTGAGAACCTTATTAGAAGTGTACTGGAATCGTCTAAGTACACATTTGCATCCGCTAAAAAACGTACGGAATTTGATATGGAACTTCAGCGACTTCGAACGATTCGCAGAAGAGCAGAGAGGCGATACAGGCGCACGAAGCAAATTCATGACCTTAGAGTCGAGTAGAGCAGACTTTTGGAATGTTATAACCAGTCATGGAATGATGGCGTCGTTCCTGAGCGGTGGAAGTCCAGCCGCTTGATACCACTCCTGAAGCCTGGAAAGCCGCCACTTGACCTAGCGTCCTACCGACCCATTGCGCTGTCCAGCTGTCTTGGGAAGGTCATGGAAAGAATGATTCTCACCCGCCTAGAATGGTATCTTGAGCGCTACAACGTATACCCCGAGGCCATGGCTGGTTTTAGAAGAGGCCGTTCCTCTATTGACAAGGTCATCGACCTAGTCACGTCTGTACAACAAGAAAAACACCACAAGCGTATATCGGTTGCACTATTCCTCGACGTGAAAAGCGCCTATGATAATGTCACGCATGAAGCCATCCTTGATGCCCTGGAAAATAATGGAATTGGTGGACGCGTGTTTCGGTGGATTCGGAGCTATCTATTCAAAAGATCCTTCTTTGTGCACAGTGCAGATGGCCGAACCGCTGACCATTACACTTGCCGTGGCGTCCCTCAGGGTGGGGTTCTTAGCCCCACTTTGTTCAACCTTGCAATCCTTGGACTTGCAGACGTTCTACCACATACAGTAAACCTTTTCATATATGCTGACGACATATGCATATTGACCTCGGCAGTTACACGTCTCCAGGTGCGTGCACGGCTCCAAAAAGCAGTGACCCTAACATCATCGTACCTGCGTGCTCAAGGCCTCAACATTTCGACCGAGAAGTGCGCCTTAGTCGCTTTTACCCACAAGCCCATGACCTGGGACCCCATTTCTATTGACCACCAACCAATTTCCTACGCAAACACTCACCGATTCCCAGGCGTTATTATAGACAGAGACCTTTCGTGGAGCCCCCACATCTCATACTTGAAGAAGAGGCTTACTTCTATCTCCCATATACTAAGGTTTCTTGCCGATAAAACGTGGGGCACATCCTGTGGCATCTATGCTTCAACTATACAGGACGCTCTTCCTAGGATACTTGCGATACAGCACACCAGTGCTGTCCAATGCTAACAAAACTAACATCCATGTCCTACAGAGCATTTGAGGCCAAGCCCGGCCTTCGAACATGTCTGGGGCTACGAAATGCTTCAACCGTGGCAACAATTGGCACCGCGAGAGACCACCCAGTAATGACCTATATAGCTATCGATGCACTCCGGGCGTATGTTCGCCATATATCCAGAGTCCCTGACCACCATCTCGATCGCTTGCCTGAGAAAAGACCCAAGGCAGCGTTCTCCAGATCAGTTGCGGCTAAAGGGCACTCTTTGTCTTTGAGGCACTCACCCGAAACAAGAACGCCATTCCCTATGTGGTGCTTGAAGAAGCCTCCTGTGTACCTTGCTGTTCCAGGAATAGTGAAGAAAGCTAGCCTGACCACCGCGGCTCTCAAGCAGATCACATTGGAACTTCTGCATTGTTCATACGCTAACGGAATTCATGTTTACGCGGATGGTTCCGTCTCGGAAAATTCTACGGGCGCCGTTGTTCTACCATCTCAATCGGTCGTCATCAAGTTTAAGACTTCACACGTAACGACATCTACAGGTTCCGAACTGGCCGCTCTTCGCGCTGCTGTCGAATACATTGAAAAAGAACCGCCCAACAAATGGACAATATTTTGTGACTCGAAAGCAGCCCTCCAGAGCTTGCGAAGTTTACGACGTGACAATTATGAACAGCTGGTGTCACAAATCAACGAAACCTGCCATTGCGCTTCTGAGCGAGGACATATCATATTTCAGTGGCTGCCGGGACATTGTGGCATCGTTGGTAATCACCTCGCCGATGACGCTGCCCGACGTGCCCAGGCTGGCTCACCGACACTCCTTATACCTTTATCCAGAGTCGACGCTGCAAGAGAGCTTCGCAGTCTCGCTCGTACCATCACGTTAGGTTACTGGCATACACCACAGAACTCTAAGTGTCGTTTATACAGCCTCGACCCATCACTGAAACTTACATTACCAGCGAACCTTCCACGACGTGACGCAACACTGCTGTGTCGGCTGTGGGTAGGAGTAGCATTCACCAACTCCTACAGCTATCGTATTGGAATGGCGGATTCACCAATGTGCGCTAAGTGCAAGTGTGAAGAGACCATCAGTCACCTTCTGTGCCGCTGTTCTCGCTTCGATAATCAACGTGAGACTTTCCAGTGTGCCTTAAATAGACTGGACGACAGGCCATTTACGGAAGCGAAGATCTTGGGAGCCTGGCCTCACAGTTCATCAGCCCAGAAAGCAGTTCGAGCGCTTTTTCGCTACCTGAGGGCAACAGACTTGACTGCCCGACTATAGACATCCTACACCTAAGTTCTCCCTCTCTCTATTTCACTCCCCATTCCCCTCCCCACGTGTAGGGTAGCAAACTGGACTCAGTCTGGTTAACCTCCCTGCCTTTCCGTCTTGCCTTCTCTCTCGCTCTCTCTCTCTCTCTAACAACTGGTAAGCAGAGGAGGGATATGGATCTACGAGCTTCGTCTGCCAAGTCGCAACTGAATGCAGTATTTGCAATGGTCTACGCCGGATTCTTGGCTGCAGGCTGGTGTGTGTGCGACTTTCTGTGTTGAGTTTTGCCAGGTTTTGCTGAAGAGTAAGAACAGAACACGTAATTCCAGCTATTGTTGTCGCCTAGTTAGGTTGCGGCAAAATAGTTGTGTACAGTAGAGAGAGCATCGCTGAAAACACCATGAATTTGAAGTCATTGTGTAAATCGGAGTTGTTGGAGCTGTCGAAGGAGTTGCACCTGGATGTCGCTGACGCCCTTCGAAAACCACAGTTGATTGAGGCTATTCTTGCTCTAGAGGCTGGTGATGATGAGCTTACGGAAGGCCTGGAGATCGTTAGAAAGAGAGAGAGAGAGAGACTGAAAAAATTCAGGCAGAAGAGCGTGAACAACGGGAACGTAAAGAACAGAAAGAATGGGAACGTGAAGAACGATAACGTAAAGAAGAGAAGGAGCAGGAGCGTGAGGACAGGGAACACGCACTTGAATTGAAGCGACTCGAGCTTCAAATTGAATGCGCTCGAGGTACAGGGTAGAGGAGCCAAGGAAACATTGCAGGAGAGCGCGTATCGTTAAAGATGACAGAGCTAATGCGGCCCTTTAAGATTGGAAATGGCATTGCTTTGTTCTTGGTGAACTTCGAGCGGACGTGCGAGAAGCAAGGGTTCTTCCGCGAATCGTGGCCGCACCGTCTGCTCACACTGTTACCGGGCGAGGCAACGGACGTAATCGCTCGCTTAACCAGACAGGAAGCCGAGGATTATAATAAGGAAAAGTCATGTTTACTGAGGAAGTATAGACTGTCAGCGGAAGTGTTCCAGCGGAAGTTCTACACAGAGTTTGCATATAAGCGTATGTCAAACATGGATAGGGAGCTTATGTCAAACATGGAGCTTTTGTTCTCAAGGAACAAGAAAGCCTATGATGATCACGTGAAGGTCATTCAGTGCTTTGCACTTGAACAATTTTATAACCGGTTACCTGAGAACGTGAGGTACAAGGTTCAAGATAGGCCAGAAGTTAGCACGATAGCCAGAGCCGCTGAACTAGCAGGGCAATTTGTGACGCGTCGGGCTCATGAAGTCAGTGACGGTCGAAAAGGAGATTCCAATTTTCAGGCTCGGCAGGCCGAAGCTAGGGCCCGAAAAAAGAAAGCACGAGATTATGGCTGAGGGTACCTCAAAATGGAATACTTCAGGGTCGGAAGGGACCCCTGAAGTTAAGAAATTGAAGGCGAGGAACTACAATTGTCATAACTGCTACAACTTCACAAACCAGGGCACATTGCTGCACAGTGTAACAAGGCCAAGGTAGTCCTTCTTATAGTTCAGCTGCAATGACGAGAACATGAAGCTGCTCGAAACGTACATGCGCGACCTCGAGGTAAACAGGAAACCATGTCGCGTACTGCGTGACTCCGAGGCTATTATACGTGGTTCACAGCTGTTATGTGGAACCTGATATTTTCACGGGTGAATGCGCCTGGATTAAGCCAGCTGTAGAAGCTCACAGCGCATGTCTACCGGTAGCAAAGGTATCTATTAAAGGTCCTTTCGGCACACTTGAGACGGAAGTTGCCGTCTCGCCTACGCTACCTCCACAGTACCCTTACCTGTTCTCAAATAGGTCGGATCCGATTCTGCGTGAGAAAGGGCTAATATTCGGGGAGGCTGGCATGATGGCACTAACGAGAGCGAAAGCTCATGAGTTAACTGCAAAAGCAGTCGCGGAAACGGCACTAACTGATGGGGATGCCAGTTCAAAACCTCAGGAAGCGGATATCTAAAATGCCTCCGCGTTGGAACCGCAGGAGTTTGGATCCACGCAGGCAGAGGTCCCGTTGGTGGCAGCAGACAAGTTATTGGAAAAGCAGTCGCCAGATTTGTTCGTAGCGCCTATGTCGGACGGCCTACAGCGGCTGTTAGACAATTCAGCCTCGAAGTCTGAGCAAAACAAGGACCCCAGCCTGCGGAACATCCAGGGCAACCTAAATGAATGTGTGGCACGGAAAAACGGGAATGTTTATGAGAGAGGCAGCTTACTGTATCGGAAGTATGTAGATTGCAGGGGTGTCACATTTAACCAGCTGGTCGTGCCCCAGGCTTATCGACAGGATCTTTTGCGCTTGTCGCACATAAACTCTTGTGTCACTTAAGTGTCAAGAAAACTAAGTACCGACTATTACAGGAGTATTATTGCCCAAGTTGTTTCCGCGACGCAGAGCAATTTGTAAGAACTTGAGACACATGTCAGCGCGTGAGGAACACGGGTGAAAAGGAAAGAGTGCCGATTAAGCTTATAGTGCCGATCATAACTGAGTCCTTTCATCGGCTCGTAGTCGATGCATGTGCCCACTTCCAGTAACAACCTCGGGATGCCGTCATATTTTGACAGCGATTTGCCCCGCTACTAAGTTCCCCAAAGCGGTCCCACTTAAAGAACTTAGTTCGGTGGAAATAGTTAACGTGCTATTCTCGATACTCGCGCGAATCGGTTTTCCCGCCGAAGTACAGTCCGACCAAGGCACCGTGTTTACTAGTACCCTAAACACGACCTTTCTAGAACGATATGGGGTAAGACTCATTCACAGCTCAGTGTACCGGTCATCCGCAGTCCAATTCAGTAGAGAAGCTACACTCTATTATGAAGCGCGCGTTAAGGGCATTATGCTTCGAAAGGAAGACAGGCTGGGAGCGCTGCTTGCTTGCTACCATGTTTGCGCTGCAGGCTGCGCCACATGAAGCAACCGCGTTTTCGCCAGCGGAGATCGTATACGGCTGCTCGCTGCGATCGCCGCTGTGCATGTTCCACGAATCATGGGAAGGACGCGGAGAAGACCCAATTGTGGTCGAGTATGTACTTAAGCTACTAGAACGCTTAAGAAAGGTTCAAAAGTTGTCAGAAGAGGCCATGTTCAAAGCCCGGCATAGGCCCAAGGCCTATTACTAACGGACAGCCAGGACCCGTCGAATTGAAGTGGGCACTAAAGTAATGATTCTGCGACCATCGCAGAAAAACAAGCTCGAGGTGTAGTGGGAAGGTCCCGCAAAACGCGGTTCAGAAACTGCCTGACACGAACTACGTTATAAGCCTGCTTGGAAAGCGGAAGATAAAACAGATTTATCACTGTAATCTCCTCAAGCCTTATAGGGAACGGGAAGCAGTAGTATGCATGATGGTAAACGTTCCCGAAGAGATTCCGGTGGAGCTTCTGGGGCTCGTGTCAGTCACTAACGGAGAGGCTAGGGAACAGCGAATTAGGGAACTAGTCTTTAAAGCGCAGCTGGAGCCTGAACAAATTACGGAGTTGCAGGAAACCCAGGATGGATGCCAGGATGGACATCTGTTCTTACACACGACATCGAGCTCACTTCTTCGGGCCAGGTACGTTCAAAGGTTCACCGAGTGTCACCGCGCCAACGTGAGGTTGTGGATGCGGAGGTAGAAAAAATGTTGACTCTTGGTGTAATCGAGCGTTGCGAGAGCGATTAGAACTCGCCTTTGATCTTAGTTGAGGTGCCGGGCAAGAATCTGCGTCCTTGCGTAGGTTACCGCAAGCTAAACGCGATTACTAAAGATCAGAATTATCATATACCAAACATCGAAGAGCGCATCGAGAAGGTTAGTAGCGCCCAATTCATTTCTACCCTGGATCTAGTTCTAGGCTACTGGCAGGTTCCGCTCACAGAGCGGGCTAGCAGATATTCCGCCTTCATGTCTCCGTTGGGAACGTTCCCCCATAAAGTTCTAAGCTTCAATCAGTTTGAAAAATGCACCGTACTGTTTTTCAAGCCTTATGGACAAAGTGTTGCGAGGACAGAATGAGTTCACCTTGCCTTACTTAGGTGATGTCGCGATATATTCTGCATCCTGGTCGGAGCATATGCAACATCTGAGGGCCGTATTGGCCCGCTTGCGTGAAGCAGGCTTAACCGTCAAGGCACCAAAATGCCAAATGGCGCTTCTGTCGCGTAATTGGACAGGGTCGTCGCCGTCCCTATGAGCTAAAGGTGGTGGCGATACTAGATTTCCCGCAGCCACGCACAAAGCCTTATATCTGATCTTTCTTAGGGGTCGCCGGGTGCTATCAGCAGTACATCCCTAGCTATTCTGAACTAGCTAGCGCTCTAACTGATGCTCTTTTTAAAACGTAGCCACAGGCTGTAATCTGAGATGATAAAAAAAATCCGCTTTCAGCGCCCTGAAGAGCGCGCTGACGAGCCAGCCCGTGCTAAGATCGCCAGCCTACACGAGGGGATTTGTGGTTCAATGCGATGCGAGCGAGTGAGTTGTACTATGGCATGTACGTCGTACTATGCCAAAAGGGAGATAGCGAGGAGGAACACCCCGTCCTTTACGCAAGTCGGAAACTCACTAGTTGAGAAGAGGCGTACAGCGCTACTTAGAAAGAGTGCGCATGTCTTGTATGGTCTGTTCGAAAATTGTCTTCCTATCTTGCGGGCTCGAGGTTCGTCATCGAAACGGATCATTGTCTCGCTCTGCAGCAATATTCTTTTGAAATATGCTATAAAAAGGGGTCTCTCAATGGCAATGCCGATGGCTTGAGTCAAAGCCCCTAGATCGAGAATCAGCCTCAAACGTTTCCCTAAACTCGTTCTTTTTTTTTTTCCTGCCATAGGATTTTAAGGGTCTTATTTTGGTTTACGCAGTTGGGTCGAGTCACGTCTTATGAAGCGTATAACAAGTTCGCGTGTGTATTTAGTGCTACTGTAAGTTCTGTAAAAACTGACACTTTTTAGTGGGAAGTAAGCCTGGTGGAGCCCAGCTAAAATTTGTCTCGCGCTTGCTGACTGTGCGGCTCAGTTTCGATGTATTCTGTCGATGCGTGCTATGAACGAGAAACCGACGCACACCTTTCTGAGGCATCTAGACCAAGACCGAGAGGTTGAGCGGTGTGGAAAACGCCCACAGTGTTTCGTGCTCCAGAGAGCTGCGCGACAACCGACGAATACTACAAGCACCGACCTGCGTCATCCCTCTGGTCAGCGGATGTCGTCCCCTGCCCAGCGGCATCTCTTTCGGCGGCACAGCAGTCTGTTTAGTTCACTGTGTGTGGCGATGAATGGAACGGATGCCAAGCACCTGAGGCACGACGTGCCTAATCGTCGGGTGCTGCAACGGGATTATGCACCAGTGCAAATCCTACTCTCCTTTTTCCTATGTCCTACGTTCACCTCCTCTACGCTAGGGAGTTGTTACTCTCCGAATTCCTCTGTGTGGGTTGACCAGTGTGTTGACACAACGTGACCTACGTTAAACCCCTCTACGCCAGGGAGTGGTTTCTCTCCGAATTCCTCTGTGTGCGCTGACCAGGGAACAAGAGAGAATGAGGCTGCCCGGATGATGTAGGGTATAAAAAGGCCAGCGAGACGCCACGACAGATCTCTGCGCTTGCGTGCAGGAGCACGCACGCCGAGCGTTTCTGTGCTTTTTGTCTTGGAGCGTACCGCTCACCCGTAACAATGTATTAAACTTCTGATATTTGTTTTCATATCATCCCCTCTTCCCTGCCGGACCCTCTCCGATGGTGAATCTGGTTCGAACTCCCATCAGTCGCTGTAGAAGGTCGCCGAAACTCCGTCGTCGTAACAAGTGGAGGTACCAGCTCGTAACAAATGACGATGTCTCGTCCACGACGGCGTGAGTCCGAAGACGGTTCAACTGGTTCGATCACGTAGTTGACGGGAGATGCGCGTTCGATGATAAGGTAGGGCCCTTCATACTTGGGCAGTATATATAGTTTTTAAGAGAGACCAGGTGCAGCGAAAGGAATGGAGAGCTACAAAAGCTCTCTAGGAAGGAAGGTGGGCGCAGAAGTGGTGTCACCGCGAGTGCTCTTCTGGCGTTCTTGGTCATTGGAGGTAAAGCCCCGAGCGAGATCGCGGCACCTTTCAGCATGTCTTGCCGTGGCAGAAATGGGTGCACTTCCAGATGTATCCGGCCGGTATGGTAGAATTGTGTCGATGGTGTGCGACGGGTGCCGACCGTAAAGTAATAAAAATGGCGAAAAGCCGGTGGTGTTCTGAGTAGCGGCGTTGTACGTGTAGGTTACGAAGGGCAGAATGACGTCCCAATTTGTGTTGTCGGAGGCGACGTACATGGCAAGGATGCCGCCGAGCGTACGGTTGAAGCGTTCTGTAAGGCCATTGGTTTGAGGATGGTACGCCGTAGTTGTACGATGAACAACGTGGCACTCTTTAAGAATAGCTTCAACTACTTCTGACAGGAAGAGACGTCCGCGATCACTGAGCAGTTCCTGAAGTGTCCCATGAGGCAGGATGAATCGACACAGCAGGAAAGAGGCAACATCGCGCGCTGTTGCTGCCCGGAGGGCTGCAGTTTCGGCGTATCACGTGAGGTGGTTGACTGCCACAATGGCCCAGTGGTTTCCAGCCGATGTCAGGGGAAGGGGCCCATACAAATCGATGCCGATGCGCCTAAACGGCCAGGTAGGGCAAGGTAAAGGCTGCAGAATGGCTGGCGAGAGGCGGGGTGAAGATTTCCGGCGCTGACAATCGGGGCAAGAGCGAACGAACTTCTGAACGCAGCTGTACGTATGTACATCCCTCGCCAGTAGTGCCGCTGTCGAAGACGCTGGTACGTTTTGAAAACTGCCGAGTGTACACACTGTGCATTGACGTGGAAAGTTGCGCATGACGTGGAAAGGAACGCAGACTGCGAGGTACGTACTGCTAACAACCTATGGCACCTGTCGGGGTTACAGTTGCGCCGGTGAAGCGGTTGTTGAGAGTGGTTGTCGCGAGTGGTTGGTTGTGCTGATAAACCGGAAAGGAAGTCTATAAGGCAGGCAATCCAATGGTCCTTGCGCTGCTCAGAAGCGGTGGTGGTAAGTTCGCCCGAAGAAATGGTAAACTGGGATACTGAGCAGCGGGCATTGTCGACAGGTAAGGGAGAGCGCGAGAGGGCGTCGGCATCAAAACGCTGGCGTCCGCTGCGCCACAGCACGCGGATATCGTAGTCCCGCAGGCGAAGTGCCCATCGGGCAAGACGGCCTGAGGGATCTTTAAAGGACGATAGCCAACATAGTGCATGGAGACCACATCAAATGGACGGCCATACAAATAAGGCCAGAACTCAGTAAGAGCGCAGACGATGGCCAGGCATTCTTTTTCGGTCACAGTGTGATTTTTCTCAACTTTCGTAAGCGTACGACTTCCATAAGCCACGACATATTCAGGAAACCCTTGTTTGCGCTGGGCAAGAACAGCGCCGAAGCCAACACTGCTGGCATCTGTGGGCACCTCGGTAGGGGCTGTCGCGTAGTAATGGCGCAAAATTGGTGGAGGCGTTAGCAAACGACCGAGCTTTGTGAAGGCTGTAAGAGTTGAGGTCGGGTATGAAATAAGTGGTAGCTGGCCCATGCCGTTGTCAGACTCATCCACGTTGAGGACGTTGTTGAAGGGAGCAACATGTTCTCATCGCGAACGAGGAATATGGGATATATTTACAATATCTACATGAATGGTGGAGAACGTTACATTTCATCAGTCTAGCATGACTGAAAGAGAATGCACACCGAAGAGCCGGAAACGGCTGCTTAAAAACCCTCTGTCCTCCCTAGATCCCTAGGTGAGGGAAAACTGCCGTTCAACCTTCGGCCAAAGGAAGCGTCCCAAAGTCATCGTAGTCCACGCACCTTTGAGGGGGAGGGTTCACACACTCACTTCCGCACTTTGGTTTCACGGAACACAACGAGGGGAGTGGGTCGTCGTAGTCAGGGGTTGATACGCTTGACCCAAGCAGGCGCCTCTTGATTTCAGAGCTGACCCCGCAGTCAATAGCCGCGTCTGCCAATTTACTGTGACGATTTCTGGGGCTCGTGAGAAAGCACCGCAAAACACACTTTTCCAGGAGTTCTCTTGCTCCAAGTAGACCGTGAAGGTGACAGCGAATCAACTAATAATACTCGGTCCGCCGAATGTGGCTAGCCTCGCCGCGCCGCTGGGCTATCTGAGGAGTCGCATTGTTGACTTTACAAAGCGATTTGTCGCAGCGGGCGGGAAGGGTTCGAAGGTCGCTTCTCCGAAGATCGCCATCCCCGCAGCTGCCGCGGAATGGGAACATTTTGCAGGTCGGTACTCCTACAGGCCGATCGTAACAGCTCCTCCATGGCCCGGAATAATCTCGACTGGACAGTGCTAATAACCGCTGTGCAGGAAGAGAATGGCTGGTGGCAAGGGGGGATGCCTTGGCTTGCAATGACAAGCTGTGAAATAATGACACCGCCCTAAAACATCCAACAAGGACAGGCAACTGCAAAGCGAACCCCACAACACGGCTCTGCGCCGAGATGACGTATCTTGAATATCACTTTAGACCCGCTAGGCTTGAAAGAAAACAAAAGTGCAGAAACAACAAATGCTGCATTTCGCTACGTCAATTTTTTAAGAACTTTCGTGCTGACAAATTCAGCAATCATGGATGGAGTCCTGCTAAATGAGAGGGGAGCTTCTTGGCTTAACAAAATTAACAATACCAACCCCAAAATTTAGGCGGCATACCTAAACGCAGAATTCAAATCATCCTGCTCAAACCATCCGCATTGCTATGCAACTTTCCCTTCTTATATCCAACAGAGAACTTGTACTCTTGGAGAGTGATGCTTAATTGGCGCAAGCGGCCATTTTTGTGTGACTTTTGATTGAGTCACGTCAGAGCACAGTGGTCGGCCTCGAAGATGAGCCTCCCTCCGTACAAATAACAGGACAACTTCTGGGCTGTCCAAACTAAACAAGCACATTCCTTCTCTGAAGCGCTGTAGGCTTCCTCTCTTACAGTTAGGTTACGGCTGGCATAGAGGATAGGTTG
This sequence comes from Dermacentor andersoni, assembly GCF_023375885.2. Lineage (NCBI taxonomy): Eukaryota > Metazoa > Arthropoda > Arachnida > Ixodida > Ixodidae > Dermacentor > Dermacentor andersoni. The sequence continues at coordinate 98,757,264 of NC_092814.1, read as the reverse complement.
TTCCTCATTATCGTCGCCGACCTGACTAAGTACCACGCCGATACCCCTGTCGCTTGCGTCGCACTGAACTATGAATATTTTTGTGTAGTCTGCCGCGCGAAGCACAGGACGAGAAACCAATAGCGTTTTAAAACCTTGGAAAGCGTTCTCTGTGTCCTTATCCCAGTGCACGCTATTCGGTGCTCCCTTTCGGAGGGCGTCCTTTAAAGGATTTGCTATTTGCGAGTAATTCGGAATGTACAATTGTTAGTACCCCACAAGTCCCAAAAATGAACGAATGTCTGTTTTGGTGTGCGGCCGTGAAAAATCTCCAATCGTAGCTATTTTCAGCTCGGCCGGCCGTCTCGTGCCCTGGCCGACAACATGGCCCAGATAAGTAACCTGCGAGCAGCCAAACCTACACTTTTCCGCCTTCATCGTTAAGCCTGCTTCCCTCAGCTGTGAGAACACCTGTTTGAGGCGCGATACGTGCTGTTTCCAGCTGTCCGAAAAAATTGCTACATCATCAAGATATCGCAAGCGAACTCCTGCAAGTCTTTTAAGACAATGTCCATTAACTTAGAGAAGCTAAATGGCGCTTTCTTATCAGCCCGAAGCTGAGGGTGAGAGGGCGAAAAGTGCCTACAGGTGAGATAAATGCGGCATAGCGGCTGACACTTTCTGAAAAGGGAACTTGCCAGTATCCCCGCACGAGATCTATAGTTGAAATGTATTTAGCAGCGCTAACTCTTTCGATTCATTCCTCAATGTTGAGTATCGGGTACAGCTGATCCCTAGTGATGGCATTTAACTTCCTGTAGTCAACACATAGACGGGGGTCCTTATTAGTGGTTTCTACAAGTATTAGCGGTGACGTGAAGTCACTCTCAGCGGGCTCAATAACTCTGCCTCCATAATTTCTCTCTGTCATGGAGACACCCTGTACGACTTTGATCTTACGGGTTCGGTTTATGTCAGCTCTATTTCATGCGTTATTAGTTCGGTTCTACCTGGACGATCGCTGAATCTGTCGAGATATTCCCCTAACAGCCCTCTTAGCTCATCTAGCTGCTCGGGTCTAAGAGCGTGCGAGCTTACCGAAAGTTGTACCACTTCTTCCAGGCTGATTTCAGAGTTGGAGGTCGCCTTATACTCATTAAACTCGGTACGAGTGTCATCCTGCTCTTTGCTCGTAAAGTTAACGGCTCCGCTCCGCTCCATGTACGGATTCATCAAATCGCAATGGTATATCCTCGCCTCCTTCCTGCGACCGGGCATTTTCAGAGCATAGTTAGTATCTGAAAGTTTGTGCAACACCTTAACGGGTCCGTCCCAGTGAACTTCAAGCTTGTTCTTTCTTGAAGGTTTCAGGATCATTACCTGGTCTCCCGGCGTTAACTGTACGAAACCTCGCATTCTTGTCGTAATAGAACTTGGCGTTCTTTTGAGCTACTCCCATGTTCTTTTCGACTAGTTCTTGGGTTGCACTTAGGCCGTTCCAGCAGATTTAGCACGTATTCTACCACTGTTGGACTCTCTCCTCTTTCCTCCCACATCTCTCTTAACATTCTCAGTGGAGAACGGAGTGTCCTCCCATACACTAGTTCTGCTGGCGAGAACCCTGTAGCCGCATGAGAAACCGTTCGCAAAGCAAACAAAGTGACCGGAAGACAATTCTCCCAGTCCTCCTTGTGCTCGTAACAGGGCTCCCGCAAAACTCGCTTAAGCACTGAATGCCGCCTCTATACACTGTTTGACTGAGGGTGATAGACGGAACTGTGTATTAACTTTACCCCGCACTTTTGCAAGAATGTGGAGAGAGAGAAAGAGAGAGAAAAAACATTTATTCGAACCATCGAGGTGGTTGCTCTTGAGGTCGAGTAGGTGGTGTCCTTATTCCAGGACTCCACTGGCCATGGCTGCTCGACGTACTTGCTGGACGAGAGCTTCTTGTCCCGCCAGGGTATCGCCGGTCAGCTGTACCTCCCACCGCTCAAATGACGTGCTAGGCGTCTTTAAGTGTTGAGGTTTGCCCCCGCACCCCCACGAGATGTGGAAGAGTGTAGGGCGTGTGTCGCCGCACCAGGGGCAGATGCCGCGATATGTATGTGGGAACATTTTACTGTATATGTGTAGGTTAGGAAATGTGTTTGTCTGAATAAGTCGGAGAGCTACGGCATCTTCAGTGCTGAGCTTTCTGCGAGGCGGAGGATAAACCCTGCGGTTGAGTCGCTGGATCTCGAGTCGGTCGCAGTAATCGGACGGCAGGGGCATGAAGGTAAAGGGTGGGGATTGATGAGACGATTCGTCTTGCCCCGCTCGGTTGATTAGCGCTCGAGCTAGGGCGTTCGCCCTCTCGTTCCCCTCCAGACCCGCGTGGCCCGGCGTCCACGTGATTTGATGGTATTCTTGCAGCCTCGGGCCTAGAATCTGAGCCGCCAGCAGCGGTGTTCGTCCGTTGGTAAAGTTACGGCAGGCCTGTTGCGAGTCGGTAACGACATGGACTTCCCTGCCTACCCTGTCTTCTTGCTTTATTACCAGCGCCGCGGCTATGGTCTCAGCCGCAGCTGGGGCCTCTGCCCTTACGGAGGCCGCGAGGGTCAAGGAGTTGTCTCTCCCGTTCACGGCGGCTACCGCGAAGAGGCCCCCTACAGGGTACGCCGCCACGTCCACGTACGTTACGTACGGCTCACCCTTGAATTGTCGGCGCTGTTTGTCGACGCGAGCCTTGCGTCGTCCTTCATGGAGTTCATGGCTCATGTGCTTCGGTATCGGGTTCGCCTTGATCTTGCTTCTGACCTCAGGCGGGAGTGATCGTTGCCCATCGAGGGCACGGAGCTCCGTTGCCGTTCCGGTCCGGTGGAGGATGGCTCTGCCCGCCGCCGTCTTCTGTAGTCTGGTCTTTTGCGAAGCCATAACTGCGTCCGACAGCTCAGCGAAGGTGTTGTGGATCCCGAGGGCCGCTAACTTCTCGTTTGAGGTGGTGACAGGGAGACCCAGGGCCGCTTTGTACGCGCCTCTGATGATGGCATCGACTTGTTCTTGGTAGCGTTTGTTTAGCGAGTGATAGTGATACGGCATGCTATACGTGATTCTGCTGATCACCAGAGCCTGGACGAGGCGAAGCGTGTCCTCTTCTCGCATGCCCTTGCGGCTTCTTGTAATTCGTTTTATAATCCGCGAGATCTGGTTGGTGGCAGACCTTAGGGTTTGGATGGTGTGGGAGGCTTTCAGGTTGCTCTGGATCCAAAAACCCAGAATCCTAGTCTTATTGCCTTCCGTGATCTTTTGGCCCTCAAGATAGAGGTCGATAGGGCCGGGGGACTTGTAGATTCCTCCTCCGTGCACCCGGATCACCTCGGACTTTTCGGGCGCACAACGCATCCCGCTCGCTGCCGCAAATCTCTCCACGGCCGTCGCGGCCTCTTGAAGGGTCGCCTCTTTTCGCGCTAGGGAGCCCTTGGTGGCCCAGAGCGTGATGTCGTCTGCGTACAGGGCGTAACCTAGGTCGGGGATCTTCCGCAGCTCTTTGGTCAGCGCTAGCATCGCGACGTTGAATAGAATCGGGGAGATTATCGCCCCTTGCGGTGTTCCTTTGTTCGGCACGTCGATCGTATCCGATCGAGTCTGGCCTATTCCGATGGTCGCCGTCCGGCCCGTCAAGAACGATTTAACGTAATTAAAGATGCGCTCCCCGCAGCTGATGTCGTTCAGTCCCTTGAGAATGGCCTCGTGAGAGATGTTATCGAAGGCCCCTTTTAGGTCGAGTGCGAGCAGGAGATGTTCTCCTCCCTTCGGGATGCCCTTGAGAACTTCTTCCCTTAGGATTAGGAACGCATCTTGCACAGAAAGTCCCGGCCTGAAGCCAAGCATGGTGTGCGGGAAGAGGTCACCGTCCTCTATGTATTGTTGGAGGCGGGTTTCGATGACCCTCTCGTACAGCTAGCCGAGGCACGAAGTCAGCGAGATGGGACGCAGGGCGTCGATCGCGGGCTTCTTGCCGGGTTTGGGAATGGTCACGATTTCCGCGTGTTTCCACCCGTTCGGTACGTGGCCCTTGCTCCAGAGTTCCTCGTTTAGGTATTCGGTCAAGTCCTGGATGTGCATCGGGCTCAGGTTTCTAATCATGGCAGTGGTGATTTTGTCAACTCCGGGAGCAGTGTTGCGCTGTGAGGCTCGTGCCGCGGCATACACCTCTTCCTCCGTGATGGGAGCGTCCAGTTCTGGTCTTGGTCCTCCTTCATATTTTAGGAGGCAGGGTTGTATGGGGTCGCTACCCAGGTATCTGGTTTTTAGGGTGTCGATCAGATCCTGGTCGTTTCCGGGGAACTTGTGAGCGATTTCCAGAAGCGTCCGAGTGGTTGTCGATTTCGCCTTGTCGGGCTCGATCAGGCAACGTAGGATGGCCCACGTCTGCGCCGTACTCAGGGTACCCTTGAGTGAGGTGCAAAACTGTACCCAATTTTGCTGCGTCAGCTCGTGTGCGTAATTTCTGGCTTCGTCTGTTATTTTCTCGATTCGTAGACGTAGCTTCCGGTTTAACCGCTGTCGCTTCCACCGTTTGAGGAGGCCCTCACGGGCTTCCCACAGGTGTAAGAGCCGGCGGTCGACTTCGGGCGTCTCGACCGTGCGCTGGATGGTTTTAGTGGTTTGGATGTGGGCGTCCCGGAGGTGCTGCATCCATTCCGCTATGTCCGTTATACCGTTTTCGGGCGGGGGGTACTGCCTGAATGCCTCCCAGTCCGTAAGCCTAATTTCGCCAATTGTTCTCTTGAGTTTCGGCGTGGATACCGAGATGCTGAGGATGTAGTGATCGCTGCCCAATGTTTCGCCCAGGTGCGCCCATGAGTATTCCCTTACGTTTTTGACAAATGACAGGTCCGGAAACGCGTCTCGACTTACACTATTGCCTACTCGGGTTGGTTGGAGGAGTTTGGTTATCAATTCGAGGCCCATTTGGTCAACCGCATCGAGGAGCGACCTCCCCTTTTGCGTGTCTTGTTGGTAGCCCCAAGTCGTGTGTCTAGCGTTCATGTCTCCCACCACTACCAGCTGGTTCCCGCCAGCGGCTCTCACGCTCTCGTAAATGATGTTGCGGAAGTCGTCTTTCTGAGCCCTCGGTGGACTGTACAAATTCAGGATGAAAGTGCTACGTCTACCCCTCTTCTGCGGGAGGACTTCCACTAGCACATGATTAACGTCATGATGTTGATAATGTTGTCCCACGGCCGTCACCGTTTTGTGAACTAAAACCGCGACCTTCGGTGATCCCGCGTGTTTAATTACGTAGTAACCCCGCAGCCTGATCGGCTGGTTCCCGACCTCCTGAAGGCAGATGACGTCGGGGGGGTATAGGTGATTTTGGATGAAAAGTTGGAGTGAACTTGCCTTCTTGTTGAAAGAGCGACAATTCCACTGCCAGATCACGAGGTGTTCGGGCGCGCTGCGTGTGGTCTTAGCCATTGCTGACGTTCATGGCACCGCCGTCGCAGTTGTCGGCGTCCCTGATGTCACCCGTGTTGTTTATGCGCCTGTACGCCTTGATGCGTGGGTTGCTGCTCTCGTCGTCGACCCGCTTGCGCGAGCCAAACTCAACCTTGCGTATTCTTTCAAGGCCTTCATGGCTTAGTGTGTTCTCCTTGACTTTATTGTTTAATTCGCCCATCTGGTAAAGCATCTGCTGTATCGTAGCATAAATACCTTCGAGGGTGACTACACTTGACTAGCCTGCCGCTGCCGAGGCCGCACCGGGTAGCGATGAGGGCGTGGTGGTTCTTGAGGGGGCAGGAATGGAGATAGCGGGCTGGTGGCCTATCGTGCCGCTTTGCGGCCCTGCCTGTGTGTTGTTGCTTGTTTTGCTTAGCAACGCTTCTAAGCGTTGCATGCGTTGGTTTAGGTCGTTAACCTGAGCCTTGAGTTTTTTATTTTCTTCCCTGATGCGCGTACATTCTGGGGAGCATTTACTATTTTCACTGGTATTTTGAGCGGAGGAGGTACTAGACTGATTCCGGCTCACCTTGTTGTTGTTGGCTTGCTTCTTCTTGCCCGATTGGTTCTTCTGCTTCGACGTGGATGTCGAGGTAGAAGGCTGCCGCTGCCCTTGCTTCTCTCCTAGCTTTGGCCACTCCGAGCGGAATCGGGAGCTGGACTGGGACTGGGACCGGGATCGGTCCCAGTGGAAGTCAGTGGAATGTGGAAGTCAGTGTGCTGGTGGATACTGACCCTTGATCCGCCTGAATTTCGGCTGGAAACCCGACTCGTGGAAACACTGTCGAAAGCGCGTCTACTACTTCGGTGGAGCTGAGCTCTTTCAGAGGGATTGCTTCTGGAAACTTTGTAGCCGGACACAGCATGGTAAACAAGTACCTGTAATTCGACTTCGTCTTTGGTAGAGGGCCTACCATGTCTATCACAAGTCGTCTCAGAGGTTCCGTTATTAAGAGTACTATACCTTTAGTGGAGCTTTCCATGTTTCTCCTGGTTTACGCGAGCGCTGGCAGGCGTCGCATGATCTTCCAAAGTTTTCTACGTCTTTGAAACAGCCAAGCCAATAGTATTCCATAAGCAATCTTTCCTTCGATTTGTTTATGCCTAGGTGACCAGACCACCCATTTCCATGACAGAGACTCAAAAGGTCCTCCCTGTACTTAGTAGGTACGACTAACTGATCTAAAACCCTGCCCTTTCGGTCTCTGTAGTGCCGATACAATTATCCTCTTCTGACTTGTATCGTCACGTTGCACCTAGCAATGCCTTCTTTAGCTGTGTGATGCAAGTTAGCTAAGCTGTCATCATTCTTTTGCTCCGCTGCCAGTGACTCTCTGTGCACACGTAAGAGCTGATCAAAGTTCTTTGACGCCGGTGATAGTAACGGCCCTGTCTCGCTTGCGAGTGCGTCAGCTGGCTCTTCCTGCAGGCGTGAACTTTGACACCTTAGTGATACCCTCTCATTGAGCTGGTCAACTGGCAGGGTTTTCTCAATCGTTTTTTCGTCCCTCGAGCCTAGCTCGGATTCGGTTACTGAAGTTACCTATTTTTCTACTTCCGCTGGAGCAGCTTTTCCATCTTCAGCCGAAAGCGATGCGATTTTACGAGCTTGGCCTCGCGTCAACGCCTGTACTACTCCCTCTCCCAGTTTCAGCCCTTTGTCACGCAGTAACTGATCTGACCGATTCGAAAAAATGCAAAAGTACTGCAGCGACAAGATTTTGGAAACTGCAGCGTCGGTCACGAGCTCCCCGAACGGTCCACTGATTTTGACTTCGCCCATGGGCAGACACACGCTGTGTTCTTCTGCAACCTATTTGATCCATGCTACTTCTCCAATGAAATCATCTACCGTCACGTAAGACGGATGGACAATGTCCATAGTGGCGGTACTGTCTCGCAGCACCCGGCATGGCTTCCCATTAACTTGCAGGTCGTGAAGATATTGGCTTAAAAGTTCCACATTCTCGTCTTTTTCATCCACGTAGGAGAAAACTACGCTAGACTTCCCGCATTTTACAGCGATATGTCCGAGTTTGTGGCACTTACAGCAGCGGATCGGTCTAAAAGATTCGAATTTTCTTTTCTGCCCCTTTTTTTACGTTTTCCCCGTTTGACTTCTCCTCGCTCTTTTCTGAGGGCTTTTCCTCCACGTCTACGGGCTCCGGTGGTCTAGTCTGCGGACCCTTTTTGAACCGAAATGGTTTCCGCGGTCAATTTCGACCATCCCAATTTCTGTCCTCGGCGTTCAGCTTTCTACGCGTTGCGTACTCTTCGTCTAATTCAGCCGCCCTTTCCCCAGTGTTTACATTTCCTCTGTCTTGCACCCACAGCTTCACAGATTGTGGGATGCTTCTGTAAAACTGGTCTAGACACATGCATTCAATAATCATGTCTCTGCTCTCGTACGCTTCCGAGCTTTTCAACCACTCGACTAGGTTTGCCTTTAAGCCATATGCAAACTCCGGATAGCCCTCGCTATCCTTCTTGAACGTGCTTCTAAACCTTTGCCGCAAACCTTCGGCTGAAAGGCGGTACTTCTTCAAAAGACTAGCCTTAACCTTCGCATAATCATATGCATCTTGCGCACTAAGTCTGGCGATAACTTCCGCGGCCTCACACAGCAACATAGACAGCAACCGCTGTGGCCATGTACTCGGACGGAAGTTCATCTTCTCGACAATCCTTTCAAGATTTCCTAGGAACAATCCTATGTCCTTCCCGACCTCAAATGGCTTTAACAGCCTGTCCATGCTTCATGATTCTGCCTCACTTGAAACGTCTCAGAGCCCCTTCACTTCTTTGAGACAACTCTAAACGTCTGCCTTCAAGCTCAAGTTGCATCTTTTTCAACTCGCGTTCCTCATTGTCCCGTTCTTCTCTCTCTCTGTCCAGTTTCTCTCTATTCCTAAGAAGTTCCAACCCAATTTCAATGTCCTCGTGACTGGCCTGTTCGGAAATCAGCTGCAATAATTCCGATTTTAAAATTTCCTTGCGTACCTCGAGGCCCAGTTCCTCACCAACAACCAACAATTCGTCTTTCAACAGTGTCCTAAACTCCATGATTGCTGCTTTACTTCCTTGGTCCTGCTCGCTGAACATACCTAGGTAAACGCAACCTATCTAACAATCAACAATCCAGCTTCCATACTCTTTTAAACTGAACAACCACAAAATGAAGCCTAGGGAGTCAAAGGAAGACCCAAGCACTCACCGCAGACACAGCACCACGTCGCAAAGTCCGTCTCACCGCTGCCAGCCAGTTGTAAGAGTTGGGGTGGGGCATGAAATAAGTCGTAGCTGGCCCATGCCGTCGTCCGACTCATCCACGCTGAGGACGTTGTTGAAGGGATGGACTAATTGTTTTCATCGAGAACCAGGAATATTGCATTTACAATATCTATATGAATGGTGGAGAACGTTACATTTCATCAGTCTAGCATGACTGAAAGAGAATGCACACCGAAGAGCCGGAAACGGCTGCTTAAAAACCCTCTGTCCTCCCTAGATCCCTAGGTGAGGGAAAACTGCCGTTCAACCTTCGTCCGATGGGAGCGTCCAAAAGTCATCGCAGTCGACCCGTCTTTGAGGGGGAGGGTTCACACACTGACTTCCGCACTTTGGTTTCACGGAACACACCGAGGGGAGTGGGTCGTCGTAGACAGGGGTTGATACGCCTGACCCAAGCAGGCGCCTCTTGATTTCAAAGCTGACCCCGCAATCAGTAGCCGCGTCTGTCGATTGACCCGTGAGAAAGCACCGCAAAACACACTTTTCCAGGAGTTCTCTTGCTCCAAGTAGACCGTGAAGGCGACAGCGAATCAACTAACAATACTCGGTCCGCCGAACGTGTTTAGTCTCGCCGGCGCCGCTGGGCTGTCCGAGGAGCCGCATTGTTGGCTTTACAAAACGACTCGTCGCAGCGGGCGGGAAGGGTTCGAAGGTCGCTTCTCCGAAGATCGCCATCCCCGCAGCTGCCGCGGGCTGGGAAAATTTTGCAGGTCGGTACTACTGCAGGCCGATCGTAACAAGGCCTCGTCGCACTCGGACGACAACGACGTGAGGGGCCCGTTGGTTCTAATTAGCTTCGTCAGGGGCAGTATGATGGTGGCGAAATTGCGAATGAAGCGTCTGAAGTAAAAGCAGAGACATATTAAACTGCGTAATTCTCTGTCGGATGTTGGCTTATGTAATTTGCTGACGGCCCGAAGTTTGCCTGGATCGGGGAGAATTCCATCCTTGGATACGACCTAACCTAGCATTGTCAGCTGCCGAGCTGGAAATCGGCACTTATTGAGGTTTACTTGTAGGCCAGACTTTGTTAAACACGTCAAAACATACCGGAGCCGTTGAAAGTGTGTAGTGAAGGCAGGATCAAAAACCAAAACGTCGTCAAGATAGCACAAGCACGTGCGCCATTTCAAGCTGCCCATAACTGTGTCCATCATGCGCTCGAATGTTACATTACATTACAAAGTCCAAAAGGCATTACGTCAAGTCCGTATAAGCCGTCGTGTGTAAGAAAAGCGGCCCTCTTCCTCACAATATATATATATATATATATATATATATATATATATATATATATATATATATATATATATATAATAAGAATCAGCCAACAAAGACACCAAGGACAACATAGGGGGAATTCCTTATTGGTCTACGGTCAGGCACCCGCCAATCATGCCAGCGATCGGCGTGATATGGGACACGCGTTCGTCGTGGCAGCGTCTAACGCGGACGGCACTTGCGTAAGAGGTTTTGTGAATGCAGGCCCTGAGAAAGTATTTACAAAGCCATATGCTAGAGCGGTTCGTAGGAACGTACGCCAGCTAATCCTTATTCCGGGTGTCTAAGCTAACGATAGCCAACCTGTACAACGAAAAAAAAATGTTTGAAAAAACACGGTGCAGTCTACGATTTTAAGACCTACCCCCTTAAGGCTACTACCGGTGTAGGGTAGCCAACCGGACGCTATTCTGGTTAACCTCGCTGCCTTCTGCTTTTCTCTTTTCTTCCTTCCTTCCTACGGAGTTCGGTCATCAGACCTCTGACGACCTAAGACCGTAGATCTTATAATTGTATCTTTCACCGTGTTTCTTAAATCTTTTCTTTTTTCGTTGAGGAAGAAGAAAACGCCGAATAGTACGGTCGTGCCCACATCGGCTCTTGCTTTCTTCGATATTTTCGGTGAGAAATTCATCTGAATCTCGATTATTTCTGCACCAGCGGATGCATAAGAAAAAGAGGAACCCACGGATACCAACTTTTCAACGGTGGGTGGCCTTTCCGTCGGCTTTTCGAGCTGCTTCTCTTCCGTGACGCCACGCTCCCCTCAGTCTGACGGCAAGGCCTAACCAGCGTTCGCTGGGCAGGGTTAGTCCCGCCTCGTCATGACAGAGGGAATGGTTGTTGTAATGGAAGGAGACAATCTTCCTCCGGAAGAATTTGGTGCGGAGCACGGCTGGCGCTCCGCGGCTGTCAAGAAAAACGCCCTGCGCGTCTCTCGTCGCGACAGCACCCGTGAAGCGGCGAGCAGCGAGGGGCACTGCGAGCGTCTCAATGGCAGCAGGAAGCCCATTAGCCTAAAGCACAAGATCATCAAGTCATCGCGAATGCCTCAGCTCCCGAAGGAACACTGGAAGAATATCGCCCGCCCCAGAGGGGGTCTCGATGTTCATAAGGCGGGCTCCGCTCGGCTTGGTTCGGCCGTCGCCGCCGCGGCAGGACTCACGTCCGAGCAAGCTAGCCACGACATCGTCTGCCCTAACGCAACGCAAAATATTATCGTCCTCTGCACCGCGTCTCGCGTTAACGCAGATGCTTATCTAAAAATTAATTCGATCACCCTGGGAATCAACCAGTGCGAACTCAGCACTTGCAAAGTCGCGCCGCACGCCACATGCAAGGGTGTCATACGTCGAACTGATGTGTCGGAGAGCCAGGCCTACCTGGAGACCTGGACAGAAGCATTCTCAACGAGAGAAATCCCTTAGCCCTGGGAGCCAAGCGAATCAAGAATAGCGAAACGGCAGACATCGTTTTCGACGGCTACATGGTCCCCAACTTCGTTTTCTGCGGCTCGGCGCTAATCAAGTGCTCCTTGTACCTCAAGCAGCACGACTGCTTCTATGCCTGCGGTTGACTAGGCCACAGAACCGACGTCTGCCCAATGCCGGAGGACAAACTACGCAGGAAATGGGAGGCCAACAACCCCGATGAAAACCATACCTGCTCGCCTACTTGTGGCCTCTGCGGCGGTCCGCACGCCACAGCAGAAAATATTTACAAAGATTACAACTCCCGAACATCGTTCAACGGAGGAGAATGAAAAGAAATGCGGAATCCAGGAATCGAGACCCGTCACCAGCACAGTGTTGTGCCATTACCACCAGCCCGGATTCCGAATCTACAAGATGCCGAATCGATCCTGCGAACGCCCTTTGGACAAACCCGGGGCTGCGTCGAAAGGCACAGCGCCCTAATTCTCCCTTGCCAAGTCAAGATGCTGAGCCGTCAGGCAGCGGAGTCCTGCGGAGAAGTGTCGGCGAGCGACATGTCCAAACGTGCCACCAAGTGCCAGACAGCCCGGCGCCGTACCTCCCTTTGCCGGGAGGTCACCGCGCCCGCCAACTTTGAACGGGGTGGCCAGCGCGGTCGCTGGTTGGACCTCTCGGACGACCGTCGAGTGCTGGCTTTGTATTGGGCCGTTTGAGTGACAATGGTTTCTCGGGCCATTATAAGCTGCGACGCGGCCGCCTGGAGAACCGGATCCGCCGACCCACCGGGAGCCAGTGCCGCTCTCGACTGGAGTGAGATGCGTCACGCGTTTTCGCCAGACGTCGCCGTGCGGGAACAGTCGCGTTTGCTGTGAGCTCTCGGCCCCCGTGCCGATCCGATCTTGTCCTGTATAATGACCTGTATATAATGTATAAAATCCCTTTCGTTATTCTCACCGACGCCTGACTTGGAGTCTTCGCTACCAACGCTCTGTCACGAAACGGGTGACGAGCGCTAGGGGACCACCTCAAAGTCGTAATAGTGGTGGCACCGGTGCAAAGGCGTAACAGTGGTGGCAGCGGTGGGATGTCGTAACAGTGGATGGCAGCTACGGGATTGACCGGCATCGGCTACCTCGGCGCGGTGAGTGCCTGAAGTTTACCTCAAACACCAGACTTTCTCTGACACAGGTTATAGTAGCTCAGGGAAGGATTTGGTGTTGCATTGTGTTAACCTTGTGTGTTTCAAGCCTAGTGAGAGTGTTTTGAAAACCAGGGGATGCTGAGGGGGTAAACAGGGCAGGGTGTGAAATACTTGCGGATGTCTTACTAGTAGCATTATAGTAGCGTACGGCAGGTATATTCAAAAAGGGTAAACAGCAGGAGGATAGTGTGAACGATGGAGAAGTACAAGGTCAAGGAACTTCTCCAAATTTGTGAGGAGTTGGGCATTGAGTTGGGCTCAACCAAAAGAAAGAATGCGATCCTTGAGGTCATGAGGACTGGGGACGTAACGGCTGAGGAAGCCGAAGAGGCCTGGGCGGATATCAATGAACGTCGGGAAAGGGAGGAAAGGAAAGAAAAGGAACGTCGCGAGGAGGAAAAGAGGGAGAAGGAACGTTGCGAGGAGGAAAGGAAAGAAAAGGAACGCCGGGAGTGGCAGGCAGAAAAGGAATGTCGGGAGTGGCAGGCAGAAAGGGAACGTCGCGAGCACGAGCTTAAAATGAAAGAGTTGGAGACCCGAAATACCGCGCCGGCGCCTAGTCTCACTTCTAACGGTCCAAGAATACGCGATCAACTTCCACCCTTTGTCGTCGGAGAGGATATGGCCAAATACCTCGTGAAATTTGAGCACGTGTGCGAACGGAATAGCATTGAGCGATCCCTCTGGGCACAGAATCTGTTAGCCTTGCTTCCTGGGGAGGCATCAGACGTAATAACTTGCTTATCGAAAGAGGCGTTTGAGAGCTACAGCGATGTGAAGGAAGCGCTACTGCGGAAGTACAAATTGTCGCCCGAAGCTTTCCGGCAGAGGTTCCGGTATGCAGAAAAGGGCAGGGAGTCGAATGTTCACTTCGCGTTTCGTCTAAAAGCCGACCTGGTGGAATGGCTGAAGGGCGAAGAGGTTTACGACGACCGCGACAAAATCATCGAATGCATCGCGTTGGAGCAGTTCTACCGTTGCATTGATGAGGATGTCAGGCTCTGGCTGCAAGATAGGCTAAAGGAGGTTAAGCTAAACAAGGCAGCAGAGTTAGCGGAAGAGTATTACACCCGCCGCAGCTTGCACAGCAAGGCAGTGCGCGTAGAAAAAGCAGATAGGAGAGATGGGTTTTCCGGGAAGCCCGAAAAACGGAAGCCATTAACTTGCTACAATTGCAAAAAGCAAGGGCACATCGCTGCGAACTGCCCAGAGAAAATTGCTTTTGCAACAAAACAGCGAAACGATACGAAGCGTTCTTTTGAAAAACGGAAACCGTTAACCTGCTACAATTGCAAAAAGCAAGGGCACATCGCTGCGAACTGTCCAGAGAAAATTGCTTTTGCGACAGAACAGCGAGACGATACGACGCGTTCTATTGAAAAACGGAAACCGTTAACCTGCTACAATTGCAAAAAGCAAGGGCACATCGCTGCGGACTGCCAAGAGAAAATTGCTTTTGCAGCAATACAGGAAACTCACAAAAACATACGACTATTGGAGCCCTATGTGCAGGAAATTAAGGTAAACGGTAAGAAGTGCCGTGCACTTCGGGACTCTGCAGCAACTATGGACGTTGTCCACCCGTCTTTCATCTCCTCGAGTGATTTTACGGGAGAGTGCGCTAGGATACGGCAAGTGGACGAGGAGGAGAGTGTCTGTTTACCGATCGCAACGGTTATCATTGAAGGAGAGTTTGGGAAACTTAACACAGAAGCAGCCGTGTCTGCCGCCCTCCCAGAGCATTTTCCCTACCTCTTCTCAAATAGCTCGGAGCAGCTGCTGAAGGATCAGGGCAAATCATTCTTTGCCGACGTGGCGTACATGGCCCTCACGCGATCCAAAGAGCGCCCGCTGTCGAGGGAACTTGACTTTGCGTCGGTGAGCGAACAGCGGTGCGGCACACGGACCGATCAAGGTAACTTAAGTGGCGAGCAGGCACGGGAGAGGCAGAGCTCGGAGGCCGGCCTGGGCGAGCGTGTCCTGGAAGTGAGTGGGAGTGACACGTGCAGTGCTAGCCGCGATATGGACGCGACGCCACAGTTAGGTGACGCGGGCTCCACACTCGCTCCGGTTTCCGCCAGCTGGCAGGAGCAGGCTGCAGTTGAAAGGGAAACTCTGATTCGCGAGCAACAGGAAGACTGTTCACTAGCCGATCTGAGGAAGAGCGTCAAACGGGGAGTGAAAAAAAGAGGGTTTCATTTTGCAAGGATTCTAGCTTATTGTACCGCCGCTACACGGATAAGCAGGGTCGCAAATATAAGCAGCTTCTGATTCCGCGAAAATATCACCGGGAAAAATGAATGACCTCACTTGCTTCCTCAGCAGTGTGTTTTCGGTCCAAGTGATTTCAAGGGGACCATTCTATTTGTCATGATTATTGCTGATTATTGATTGTTTCTGATATTTTGGTGTGTTGTTAATTTGAAAACTGGTTGTTTGAGCCTTGTGTACCAGATCGTCCACCTGCCTCTTGTTGCAGCGGGAGCAAAAAGGGGGATAGCAATTCAGTTAGGTTGATTTGGATTATGGCCTTGTCTGGTGTTTGACGGGAGACAGAGGGCACTTGTTCGTGTTGGGTGTTGCGTTTTGCCGGTCGGTTTGTGTCGGCGAGCGACATGTCCAAACGTGCCACCAAGTGCCAGACAGCCCGGCGCCGTACCTCCCTTTGCCGGGAGGTCACCGCGCCCGCCAACTTTGAACGGGGTGGCCAGCGCGGTCGCTGGTTGGACCTATCGGACGACCGTCGAGTGCTGGCTTTGTATTGGGCCGTTTGAGTGACAATGGTTTCTCGGGCCATTATAAGCTGCGACGCGGCCGCCTGGAAAACCGGATCCGCCGACCCACCGGGAGCCAGTGCCGCTCTCGACTGGAGTGAGATGCGTCACGCGTTTTCGCCGGACGTCGCCGTGCGGGAACAGTCGCGTTTGCTGTGAGCTCTCGGCCCCCGTGCCGATCCGATCTTGTCCTGTATAATGACCTGTATATAATGTATAAAATCCCTTTCGTTATTCTCACCGACGCCTGACTCGGAGTCTTCGCTACCAACGCTCTGTCACGAAACGGGTTACGAGCGCTACGGGACCACCTCAAAGTCGTAATAGTGGTGGCACCGGTGCAAAGGCGTAACAACAGACAAGCGCCGGCAGCGAACGGCTAGACCTTCGAGCAGGCGCTCCCGCTCGAGAAGCCGCTCGAGGTCCAGGAGCCGTTCCAGGTCCAGGTCCCGGGGCCGCTACAGATCGGAAAGCCACTCCCGGGGCCCACAGAACAGAGTCCGGTTCGAGGACCCACCTGGTCCTGGGAAACAAGGCGCCACCTGGGCAGACAGGGTGTGGAGCGGAAGGAGAACTGCCGAAAAGGTAACGGGGAGCGCGGCGCCAGAGATTGGTTCGTCTGAAATAGCTCAGCTTAGGAAAGAAAATGCCGAGATGCGCAGCATAACCGAGTTAAGGCGAGCCGAAATAACAGAGCTCAGAAAGGCTAATCAACCTTACCCCGTTCCAGTCCCTAGTTCAACCCCCTCGGGGACCCCCTCTCCCCAAACCGCAGACGTTCCCATGGTCGTGGATGTGAGCCACTCGAGCAACCCAGCCAAAAGAAAGGCCGTTCCCAGCATGCCCGAAAATGCACAGGCTAAAGCCAAGTCCGAGGTCAGATAAATGTTGAATTCCATCTGCTTCGAGATCAAGAAGGTTAAGGAACGACTATCTGCAGTGGATCAGCGATTGTTGGTCGTGGATCAGAAGTTAGACGCGCAAAACGTCAAAATTCAATGCTTAGAAAACAGAATGCCAGAAATAGAGTCCAAGGTGCAGGAAATGGACATCAGGACGTCAACCCGCGTACGTCCCGTTTACTTCCCGGATGGCGCGTCGGTACCTACGCCGCCACCACTGCACATCCCCGGATCGATTAGTAGAACCATCTCCCTCGAGACCCTAGTAGCAACGCCGGAAAACGCTCTATACAGCATGGATGGGGCCACACACCCAATTTAGGATTTGGCAGTGGAACTTCAGGGGACTCCACCATAAAAGATGCACCCTGCAGCAGTTTGTTCGCACTCACAAAGAAAAGCAACATGTTATTGCAAGAAACGATGACTGATCAAGTTTCACTCCAGGGATACAAAGCTCTTGCTCTCCGTGGGGACGGCAGAGGAATTTGTACATTAGTTAGCAGCAAGTTCACTTTCGTCGCACACGATCTAGGGGACCGGCCTAGCAAGGCGGAGACCACCCTAGTCGAAGTCATCCCAAGTCAACCCAATATCTCCAGCATTTTTATACTTAACGTATACAGCAGCCCGAGCGATCACAGAAACGTTTCAAAACCATCATCACTAGGGCAATGAAACTCGCCGGAAACTTTCCACTGGTTGTGGCCGGCGATTTCAATGCCCCCTTTCACGCGTGGAACTACACGCACGACACGGTCAAGGGCAGAAGCCTGTGGCAGGAGGCGGGAGATGCGGGACTCTCTCTATTGACGGACCCAGCCTTTCCCACCAGACGCGGCACCTCCTCGACCAGGGACTCTGTCCCGGATCTCGCCTTTGTTAAAAACGCTGGCTCAGCCGTGTGGTCGAATCTGCTCATATACCTCGGTAGCGATCATTACATCAAGACCACCAGCTTACAAGTGGAGCAGAAAAGAAAGAAGGCCTTGTCGGTCCCTGACTGGGACAAATTCCGTGAGGCTCGCAAGGCCCGCGCCGCATGTGGAGAAAAGCCAGGGAGTCTCGTCCAGTGGTCTGCAGTAATTCTGCAAAATGTCTGCTCCACCACCAAAACCATAGAGACGGATCTACAGACCGACAAAATGGATAGCAGGCTAGCGCACCTTCTCGATGCCAAGCAATCACTTCTCGAGAGGTGGAAAAACGAACGCTTGATTCGCAAGCTCTGAAAAAAGATAGCCGAGATCAACAGGCAGATCGACGAGCACTGCCAAGTTCTGTCTAGGCAGCAATTAGACAAAATTTGCAATTCAATTGCGGGGCAGATGCGCACCTAAGGCAAGTGGAATCTTCTCAAACACTTGCTCGACGATTCCGCCACCAAGTCAAACCAGAGAAATATCCTCGCTAAAGCGCTCGACGAAGCCAAGAAGTCGTCTTCGGAAGAGGACGTGCTGGAGATGCTAGCTAAGAGAAGTGCCTGCCGCTCAAAACTGTGGCCCATAATGGCGGCATACACAGTATACAAAGGGAAGCCGAACTCCGCGCTGGACGAGCCTTTCAAAGTCAGTGAAATCCGCCGCGCCCTACATGACCTTAATGGTAGGTCAGCACCCGGCCCGTATCGCATTAACAACAAGGCTCTCAGAAACCTAGAGGACGCATCGATCGAGTTTCTTTCAGGTGAGATAAATCGGATTTGGGAGGAGGGAATTGTACCGGAACAATGGAAGTTGGCGAAGGTCATACTCATCCGAAAGCCCGGTAAACCGCCTAGCTTGGACAACCTCCGCCCCATCTCACTGACGTCATGTGTAGAGAAGGTGGCCGAGCACGCCATCCATAACAGAATTGCCGAGTATATCGAGACCAACGACCTTTTCCCTCACAACATGATAGGCTTGAGGCCAGGCCTCTCCACCCAGGACGCCATGAAGCTTATCAAGATCCAAATCCTGGAACGCTGCACTCGGGACACGAGAGCCGTCATTGGTTTGGACCTGGAGAAAGCCTTTGATAACATCCGTCACGAGTTCGTTCTCGACGCCATCTCCAATGTCGACCTAGGCTTGTCCTTCCATGCCTTCGTCAGGTCTTTCTTGAGCAAACGATGCGCCATCCTCAAGGCTGGAGATTAGGAATAAGAGAAAATGGAGCTGAGCAGAAGACGCACCTCCCAGGGGTCAGTCATCTCACCGCTCCTCTTCAACATCGCAATGGTCGACCTCTCGAGAAACCTAGGCAAGGTCTAGGGCATCGGTCACACGATCTACGCGGACGACATCACTGTCTGGTGCGCGGGTAGCAGTGACGGACAAGTCGAAGACGCTCTCCAGGAAGCTGTCGACACTACAGAGCGCTGTCTAACAGACACGGGACTCCGGTGCTCCGCAAAGAAATTGGAGCTCCTTCTCTGCAGCCCAACTAGAAAGGGCCGCAAGCCACAGAACTGGAAACCCCCCACTGAAATCGACATTAATCTCTACACCAAGTGCGGAGATCCAATTCCCAAAGTCGCGTCCATTCGGATTTGGGATGACATTCGAAAGGGCGGGCACAAATGGCATCACCATTCACAAACTCGCAAAGGCGACGGATAGCGTCTTCAGTCTAATCAAGCGGGTAGCTAACAGAAGGAAAGGCCTGAGCGAAGAGAATCTGATAAGGCTAGTCCGCGCTTTCTTGTTATGCCATTTCAAGTACGTATCGGCCATGCACGTCTGGAAGAGGGCCGAGGGAGACAAGCTAAATGCCATGATACGGAAGGGGATCAAGAGCGCGCTCGGACTACCAAACTGCACACGTACCAACCGACTCTTGCAGTTGGGTATTCATAGTACCCTGGAAGAAATTGCAGAAGCACAAGGAAGGGCACAGATTCTCGGACTCTCCGGCACCAGGGCAGGCAGACGACTCCTAACAGAGATGGGCGTCCCCCCGGCCACTGTCGAAGACGCCTACCAGGGCCTTCCGAGAGACCAGAAGGACAACATCGTCATATCCCCCACCCCGCGCAAGATGCGTCCCCAGCGCAACGTAGAAAGAAGGAAAGCCAGGGCGGTGGCGCTCCTACGCCGCGCGATAGAACTCCCTAGCGACAGCTTCTTCGTTGACGCGGCCCAGTATGGCAACAGCAACAATTTCACGGTAGTGTCGATCAACCAAAGGGTTTCGGCCGTTAACGCCGCTTCGGTACGAAGCACGTCGTCGCGTGCGGCCATTGCCTTGGCCCTCCTGGACGACAAACAAGCCAACATCTTCAGCGACTCCAGGGCCGCCATCCGCGCCTTCAGCGTTGGCGCCGTGTGTAGGGAAGCCTGTCGCATCCTCGACGGTAAAAGCATCGCCACCCACACTCTCACGTGGTTCCGTACTCACATGGGATCCATAATGGGAGGCCCCACAAACCTCAACGAGCTGGCCCACTCCAAGGCGCGAGATCTCGCTTTCCGCGACCATGGAGAACTCCACCACCGGCCCGCAGTGGTGGAGAACAGAGATCAACCGACCACATACAATGAAATTACGCTGCACTTTTATCTCGGCAGGAGAGACTTTCCCCTTCCTCACAAGAAGTTAAATATACCGCAAGGCATTGACCCTCAGATTATTGCAAGCAGGCTCGTATCCCAGCCCGGCTTTATTCCAGAAGCTTTATCCCGACACTTATGCCACTAGTTCTTGCAGGCACTGCAATGACTTCGCTAGCCTAGACCATATGCTCTTGCGTTGCCCCTCGTTACGAGGTACAGAACAAATCTATGAGGACAAGTGGTTCTCCGCTATCAAGAGCCCCGATGCCGGGGCGCAACTATGGACTGTCTAGAGGGCCCACGATGTGGCGGTCGGGCATTGCCTGACTGTCCCAACGTGGGAGCGGCCCGCATCGCGCTTAGTCGCGTACCTCAGAACCTTCATTAAAGTTTGGCATCCATCCATCCATTCGTTGAACAGCTTGGCTAGCATTGGATGGGACGCCCTATATAGTGAACATATTATTAGCGAAGGCGATCAGACAATTGTAAGTACTTCTTTTGGACGAAAATGTGAATTCGGCCCCTGGTCCAAACCAATAATGAGTGAAGTGTTGAATACGTGTAAAATTTAGTTCTGGCAATGGCGACCGTATATAAGTCCATTCTTGCGGGGACTGTGACGCTACTTCGTGGCCATTTACTACTCGGTGTTGCTGAGAAACGGGTTCCAAGAGCCGGGGATTCAGTGTTTTTCGTCCCGCCTGAGATGCTTACCTTGGTCGGCGCCTCTTCATCATCCTCTCTGCCAAGCTCCGGTTTCATAAAGCAGCTGAAGAACGCGGCCATAGATTCACATGGCACGTCGTACGTATGCGCAGAACGCTTGAAAATAACAGGCGCCAACCTAATGGAGGAGGCTAATCAGAAAAGTTTTATTGCGAAAGCATTATATGTCCCATTAGGCAGAAAAGCGGGCGTTGTCCGCAACGATTGGTAGCGAAGATCAGCATCATCAGTGACGTCATCAGCGTCTTTTTATGATGTCAGTAGCAATACAGAATTAAAGTCGGAACGCTTTAGAGTAAGGTGTCTTAAGGTGGAGTAACGTGAATTAAGGTGAATTAAAGTGGTTTAAGGTGTATTAAGGCTGGTACAAATATATAAAGCAAGGTGGATTAAAGTGGTTTAATGTGGATGAAGACTGGCACAAATTAGAGCAATATGGATTAAGGTAGAGTTCTGAAGGACATGTGACAATGTATTACATCAGTATCATAGACGTAACAAACTTGTTAAAGAAGTCATTATGCTTTCGCATTCAAATCACGTAAGGGTACTTATGTGAGTGTCAATTTTTATTGACGAAAATGTTTCTGAATTCGAACCTCATTTTGTCAGAACGTGTGTCAACGCATACATTAACGATGCAAACTCCGGTCTGGAAGGTGTGCCAGTCCCTGTCTCCTCTTTTGCATATTTTCCCCGAGAGCTGAGAAAAATAAACGTATTGACGCATCCTTTTTCAACAGGAGTGAGAAAGCTAGGACGAGCGTTCGACCTCGATCTACAATATTTATAGTACACCACACCGGCTGATCTAGTTTTTGTTAACTAGGGGTAATGCATCTACCTTCAGGTCAACATCAACACCAGTCAAGTGGAACTCTAATGCACGTGTGTGCGAATGCTCAGATTTTTTGAATAATATTAATACATTGATGCGCCTGATTTATTTCGCAGTTCCACAAGAACATTTAAAGCTTCATGGTTTCTCAGACCCTTGTTGCTCTATTGGAAAAATGAACTGGCAAACTTCGTTGCGCGGCTGCTGCTGCATACATTGTGTATTTGCTCCTTGATCGACCAAAACCGAAAATTTGGGCATATTTAGTAGGCAATCTAATAATCTTTTTCTTCTCAGATGCTCTTTGTTTTAAGAAAGCTCATGAATCCTGTCTTACTGCCTCAATTGCTAGTGAAATAGAAGTATTAGTTGTGTTTATTGGGGTCGAGGTGTACATTACACTTGAGGCCCATGAAAAGCGTGTGTTCTTTACAGTTAGGCTGCTGGCAGCTTTGCCACAAGGGTAATTCCACGCCTACTGTCTCAGACGTGTCGTTCGACCGCCTCAGATTTTCTTGGAAAAATCATGGATATTTGCTACCTTGTTCAGAGTCATTTCCCAGCAAATTTCTGCTGAAAAGAAAGTTTGTTGCCACTTGAGGCGCACCCAAAAATTGATCATACACGTGAGACATGGTTATATAAAAAAATTAATATAATATTATTTTGGTGTGTATAGCTGCACACCATTGTAAGCTGAAATTAGAAAGGTTAGTCTTCAATATGTAGTGCCGTTTATTGGAATTTACAGTAAAAAAGAAAGAATGTGCTTTAAGAGACCCAAATTTTGACATACATCTGCCAAATTGATCATGTTTTACTGGCAAAAGATATAGATTTGTACATAGTAATTAACTTACTTGAATGTCATAGAGCTGAATTTACAGTAAAATTTGTCTTGCGCCAATAAATTGTACGGATTTTCTGGAGAAATACAGGACAAATATCCAAAATGTCGGTTTTGGTCCACTTATCGCCCTGATTTTCGCCATGAGGTGCTCCATGTAAGATTATGACACAAAACGCATTAGATATAGGCATGTTTGTTGGCCTTCGATTTCCATCGTTATCTCAGTTTGATTTTCAAGCGAAGCTTGCAATGCCTCACAAGTGGCGTTGTCGTGGTCACGCAAAAATCCCGTTGCTCCCAGAGCCAAGCATATGCGAGAAAGGGCGGTTTCATGAGTTGACAGCTGCGCCGGCGCCGGAGCGTGAGTCATCATACTCGCGTGCAGCTTTCTGTGGCTATGAAGGGAAAGCTACAGGGGCGGAGCTTCTGCACATGTGTTACCGCGCCAAGTAGTCTGCCAGCGTTTGACAGTGCTTTTGGTTGCTCCGAACCACGGAGGAAGGAAACTAAGGAGAGGCCCTACCCCCTCCGCGCGCTAGGAGAAAAGTGTGGCGGAAATGACGTAGTAGGTTCTCATTTTTTTGCTGCTTCTTTATTTTTTTTGTTGTATGGCCACGCCTTTTGGGCCACAATGGCGGCGTTGTTATGGTTTTGAGCGCTCACACGTGCTGCTCTGGTAGGTTTCGGGCCGTGGCAAAGGCGCTGAGTGGGCGGGTTTGCGTTAGTCACCGTGTCTTGTTGCGCTGTGTTACCTGCACCGTGCTCTGCCAGATGTTGCGCGAGCGCGCGACACCACGCGCAGCGCGGCGTGGTTTCGCGAAAGATGTAAACAAGAGAGGAGGGTGGCCCAAAAGGCGGAGCATCGCCATGAGCAATGCCAAATTCCGGCTTCACTTTTGCTTCACAAAGAGTGACGTCAGGGCCTCTCCTTAGTTTCCTTCCTCCGTGCTCCGAACAGACGCTGAATCGACGCAGCTTCCACGTGCGACGATTTCGTGTTTGCCCAGACGCGGAAGGGAATAGCTGCAAACTAAGTAAACTTTCACATTCAGTGGTCTGTTTTGTCTTATTTAACTGTTGCTAATAAGGTGCTTATGTTTTCTCTTCAACTGCTTAAACTAACGTGGTTGAAAACACGGGACTCTTTTCAGAAGCGCTCTCACTTGTGCGCGCTTTGCCTCCATAGCTTTCCCTTCATAGCCACAGAGAGTTGGCCGCGACTATACGCCTCGTGCACCGCCACTGATAGCCACCTAGCGGGCGCTTCCAACAATACGCGCGGGAGCAGTAGCAGACGACCACCCTTCGCAGCAAGGATGGCTGAAGTTCGCGGCTGCGATTTCTCCTTTGTTCGGGTGCCAGGCTGCTGTTTCTGCGGTGACAGCTGTAGGGAAGACGCTGATCTCTGTGGGAGCGAGTATGAACACGATGTTACCGGTGTTTCGGACAACATGGTCCACATACGTGCCAGGTGCGTCCCGCAGCCAAACGCCATGAACCCCATTTACATGAAGTGGAGCTCATGTTAACTAGCCGATAAATTTGGTTGAGTAATGCGATCTCTCGATTGTTTTTTTTTTTTAAATTCTACCCTTGCCGTAATGCTGCTTCTGTACCTCAATAATCAGCACGCGTCGTTAGTGCAGACTTATATCAAACACATCCGCATGGTGCGATGTCTGCATATGCCGTTGTGATCTTTCTGCTGATGAATACATGTGACATCGCCGAATAAGTGCCGTCGAAGTTGCCTCAAGAAGAGTAATTGCGAATTTATTGTGGAAATGCGTACACTATAGTCAACGAAGTCACCAAACGCACGGGTTAATCAAAGCGCGTGTTAGTGCTGTACCGCCGATGCAATTCTGCTGCATGCGCCAATGAACTGCCGTTCCCGCTGCAGTTCTTGCAATTTTAAATTCCCCAAGGGAGCTGCTTGGAAACGTACAAAGCTAAAGTCTGACTAAGTTTTCAGTACTTTTTTGTATATTAATAAAGAGATGAGCCACATGATGTATTTAAAGGCAGAGCAGCGCCAGTCAAAGTAGATGAGCGCTGGCGGCAAGGCCGGGTTCAGTCCTCTGCAGCGTAGGCATAATAATAAAGAATTCAGTTGAGTACAAAATTCACATGCAAGATGAGACTATGTTGTGAAACAAAGAAATCGCTCGGCATGTTAATTCTGCTCAGGCAGCATCGAGGTGTGATGACTTCCCAAACGTGACGCGAACTTTTCCGAGAAAGATGGAAAAAGTATATCAAATGCAGCACCTATTAGCAATTCTCGCCCTGAACTACCTATTTTCTAAACACATTTAAAAAAAACGCAATATCTAAGATGCCCTCGGGCGAAATGAACAAAGCTGTTGAAGACGCACTTCCTTGGTATCATTCCGATAAGACAAAGCGTGATTTATACCCTTTACAAACGAGGCAGGCTGAAAACCTCGCAGCTCAAAAAAATCAACAAGAGTTATGCATTAAGCAAAGCAACAGTTAAACATGTGCGAAGCCACGCATAAAATAGATGTAAAACCATGAAGTGCGCGACAGCTGGTGCGAGAATTTACCGGGCCACATAAAACCAACAATTTCAGTTCTTCCAAACTTCAGCAGCTTTAATATACAACACAATGCGCTCGTGCAGTCTTGCTGCCTAGCTAGCGCAACGCGGTAAAGAAGCAGAAAACAATATAAGCGGCAAACGCCATTCCGAACTCTAGCGAAACGCCTTTAAACCACGTGCTGCACTGCAGACGAGCTTCGTCGCTTACGCGTCTATGATCGAGTGGAAAAAACACCGACGAGACAAAGGAAAGGATGTGAACAAGAAATTTCCCGCCGAAGCGACGATTCATATTTGCTATGCCGTTGTTCCCGTTGATGAGCCGGCTTTGCGGGGAATGATTAGCACCGTATCGCCGGCACGTTTTCGCCGGTATTTGAGCCTCCCACCCTGCAACAATTATTCTTCGACATTCCTTGAAGCTTTGGCCGCCCCACACATGCGAAGGGTGTTGCCTATTTTGCTCTGAAAACGGGAATAAGACAGAAAAGCACGATGAACGACACAGCAAACTACGGCGCGCGGCTGGCTCCTCTCCCGCGTGTTCTGCACAAGGCCGCAACCAGTGGCGCGTCCATCAGCGCACACTGCGCGTATAGCAAGGATTCCAGCGGCATAGGCGCGCGCTCACGCCATGTGCGCAACCAATCAGAGCCGTTTCGCTTCAGCCGGGAAGGCAAAGGGCAGGAAAGGGTTCCGCACGCGCTGCCCGCCGGCTTCATTTTCGTTCAGTTCAGTCTCGGAAAACGGATGGTACGGCCACGCGTTGTGCGTTCACCCTAGGAAAGGGCAGCGTTCTACGAGCAGTGGCGAGAACTCGCCCCTGAAAGCGCTCGCCGTCGGCGCGCAGATCCAGCCGTTAGAGCCGCCCAAGCCCAGACAATCCGACATCAACGTGAAGATCCCGAGCTGAGGGAGCAGAAGGCCGAAGCAATCCGGCACCGTTACCTGTGGGTTACTTAACCATGACGAAGGTCAGGTGCACGCAGGACAAGCTTCGCTTACCCCATTTTCCGGTAAGGGAAGGGTTGGTCATATTTTACATCGAAGCGGTATACGGCTACCCGATTCGTCAGTCCGTCCGTCCGTCCGTCCGTCTGTCGGTCGCCTGTACGCCGAAAACTCCACCGGCGCCACCCCATGCGCATGCTAGAAAAAGCGAAAGAGAGGCGCGCGACTAGCCAACACCACTTAGATAACACAAGGCCTGTTTACTTCGATCCATGACGTCGCACTACCTGGACCGAAATTTCCATTGACAAGGATGGCGTAATAGAACCGGTGACGTCAAAATCACTGTTGCCTATCGGGAGCATCCTCATTAGATTCTAAAGCAGTCGGGCCAGGTAACGTGATGTCATGGATCGGAGTGAAAAGGCCTTGTGCTATCTAGGTGGTGTTGAATTAGCTGCCCCACTAGGGACGTCGTTGCCCTACGTCGCAGCCGAGCGCGCGCGCAACAGTTTCTCTCCGGCTCCGAAATGGGTATGCCACGCGCCATACGTACACCTGAGGAGCAGGCAGCTTTCGATCAGTAACCCCGCGAGCACAACCGCGAATGAGCTCGTCTACGCCGTGCCGATGGTGCAGCCCCGGGCACAAGAACAGGCTCGTGCAGCCGAGCGCATGCAGCTACTGCGTACCGAGGATCCGGCAGCCTACCAAGCCGTCATTTAATGAACCATCGGTATTAACCCAGTGATAAACTCCGGGGCAGCACGTTTCAGCTTCGCTGGTTAACCATCTGTACGGAATGCTTGGGCGGTGATTTTTTTAAGCAAGTTATAAATTTTTGAATTGGCCCCTAATACACTAACCACTCTCGGCATAGTTCCGTACGGCCGCTTCACCGCGCAGCGATATGACTGACGTGCTTCAGGCAGTCGGCACGCGCGGCGTAGGTCTGTAACGCGAATTTTCGCTTCACCTGAGGGCTCAACTGTATTGCCCAGTCCTGAAAATTATTGTATAACCATACTACTTGCCTTGTCTTCCTTTAGTACCTCCCAGAGCGTTCAAGAAGCCGCGAGGTCGGGCGAGTGCTCTCGGAGTTCGTTTCTTTTATCGCAACCCGACCTTTTTTTTTTCTTACGTTCTGGTTGACACTGCTTCCTGAAAAAAACTTAAGAATCGAGCGGAAGGCATCTCTACAAAATCACAGCCCAGGCTCGTCTCGATGCGCGCCCCACGGCCGCCTGGATCGGCGCACCGCCGCGCGCGCCGATCCAGGCGCCATGCGCTCCCGCTGCTTGTTCAGTTCATTGTCCCGAGGTGGTGCTGCGAAATTTTCATCGGCTTTTAATCGAAAGCGCCGGCTACGCGGGACACACAGAGGTCGACACTGGAAGGTAAGTTCTGTGCAATAATGTGCTTTTGGCGTATATTCGGAATGTCGCCAATTGGCTGAGAGCTCGGTTTCTCGACAACAGTACACGATGTTTACAGTCAAGCATCGTCGGCCGACTGTCTCCGGTTGGTCGATCATTGGAAAATAGTCGGAAGTCGACTTCAATGAACGCAACACTTCGGCAAACAGTCGGCCGAGGTCCACTGTCATCTACATCGGCACGTGGTATGGTGGTGACAATGGTACGCGGTAAGCGGTTGTCCAACTTCTTCTGTAGGGCCGCAGAGAGCACGCTGATAAAGATAACTGAAAAGAAAATTTACTACAGAATTTTTTAATGTTAACTACGGAGGTTCTTTCATTTGTCTTTTTTTTCTGTTTAGGCGGAAAATAGCTGTTCTTAACTTTAACAGAATTGGTCCCTATTGATGTAAAGTGAAAATTTTGTCATGAATAACGTATATACGTATATAGTCAGTGTAATTAGTTCTGTTCGTTTCTTTGTAATTGAATTAGCATGTGTGTAGCTCCGCCATGCATGTAAGTGTAAGCAAACAAATCTCATGTGCGTGAATAAATGAGTCATAATAAATAAAAAGGGTGAAATAATACAATGGCTCAATGCCACACTATATATATATATATATATGGTTATGTATGTGTCGTGATGTGCCGGGTGTGATGTGTCTTATTTGTACCGAAACGCATCATGTATGAGGCATTCACTGCAGCGGGCTCTTCCCTCGCGATTCCCTTTGGACAAACTACACGATTTAGCGGCGCCAGTACGAAGTCCTTTGCGTGGCCTCGAAGATTGCACCAGTGGCGCGCTGGTGCGTATGAGCCGTGTACTGCAGCCGGGCTCCTCCTCGCGCTTGTCTCTGGACAAGCTGCACGATCTAGCGGCGCTGCCGAGGAGTCCGCGCGTGGCGTCCGAGATGCGTGGCGTGCTGGTGCGTGAGAACGCTGAGGATTGTTTCCTCGCTGGCCGCGTAACCAGTGGCACATACCCAGTGACCCAAGTTGGAATCAAAGAGGTGCATTGAAGAGCGACACATGCCCAGTGGATTCGGGGCTCAGATCGTTAAAGCGTTGGCTTGAAAGGGGTTCACTGAAGAGCGGCACATACCCAATGTATTCGTAGCCCAGCTCGCTAATCCGTCGGGCTTCTCTGCTTGTACCCGTGTGACATGGGTTCGATTTCACCGAGCACGAGAGAAATTTTAAATGTTTCCTTCTTTATTGAAAAGGTCAGGGAAAATGGTTGGGTTGCCATATCGTCGCAGAGCAAAAACTGCGTGAAATAGTCCAATAATGCTAATCGCATTAAATAAACAAAACATTCGAGAATCAGTCTTAAACGGGTTATAGGGCTCCCGACCTCAAGTTTGCCGACAGACGCCAGCGCCACTCTTTCCCCTAGTAGAGAGCAGTGCCACCGTGCATCAGGTCGCCAGCATCGTAAGGCGCTCGCGATGCGTACGATTTTTGCAAATTTGCTCCTTGCGTCACCATTGTTTTTTCGATGATTCGGAGCTCGGATAGCCAAGGTGCCGGTATTGTTGCATGGTGAACAGCCACAACAGTGACAAAAACACCTGGGACCTGCAGCCACCTATCAAGTTCTACAATACCCCGGGGAAATGGCATGAAAAGGAACGCAGGCAGGCATGGACAACCGCCGTCCCCATAATCAAGTATATAGATCGGAATGCGAAAGCATGTCGTTTTCCTTAATGCTTGTTATTATTCGCGGCTGCGTCGTTGCTTCGCCTTGTTGCTCAGTCATGACAATTTGCTCGTGGCGACGAGAATATTGCTGCAGCTCTACTTCGACGTGCTTTGAGTGACACATTGAGCATCGGCTGTTTGGCGCGTGCGACTCACTGTGCTTTCTCGCGTTTGTTTGACAACGCGCGCTTGATCCGTGACATTTCTATAGTAGCATGTAGTTGGGCGCTTTAGCACAGGCGTATGGTTAGGCAGCCCATTTCTAAAAAAGAATGGGCACCGTAGTGTATGACATCTTGACTCCGCGAGTTGTGTTGCCAGAGGAGGGCAGCGACGGCTTGTATCGTTTTGGCTCTCAGTCGTTCTTTAATACCGTTGCAACACGGGCACTTGCGATTGCGATCAACCCCGCCACAAATTGTTTGGTCGCGATCAAGAATGGTAGCTGTTACATGGTCCAACGATCTAGAATGAGTTGTTTGAGCTCACTCAGCATTACGGTGCACTTGACAGTTTATACCATAGCGATCCACTGGATCCAGATGGTGCAAAATCGTGGTCGAAAGTGCCCGTGCAAAGACATCCGATCTAGATGAGACTAGATAGCGCACTTAAGCGTCTGAGGGATAAGGTTATGAATTTCTCATGGCTTTAGACACCTCGGGGACGTCACAGACGTTTTGTCGCGCGACGCGATGGCAAAATCGCCTCTCTCGGTATTTGGGAGGCGGCTTTCCAAGCGAGTTTCTTCACGATATTGTTAGTCTTTGACGAATCCTTTGCCTCTTCCTTCGCCTTCGTTTTTAACATGCAGTGATATCGTATCGCACCACGCCACTCGCTGCACCTGTGCGAAGCTGCGATCGTGCCGACGCTCAGCGGTGGCACCCATCGGAGGCTACGAGCCCCAGTGGTCCATTTAATAATGGACCCCAGTAACTGCAGAGTGGTAGCAACTGCAGAATGGGTTCAGGCCAGGCAAATACTTAGAGGATAATATGTTTGTTCTAACAAAGCCCCCTCAATTGACTGCGCGACACGGATAAAAATTTTGCATGCATAAAGATTAAAAAAACTGGAGTGCGAAAGCAAATAGGCGCGACTTACTTGACTTCCAACAGAAGTGGTACACGTTTTTCTCATCTCTTTCTTGCACTGCCTGCCCTGAAATATACAGAATTTCACAAACGGGCGTCGGCCCTTCGTGTTTTCGAGGCTGTTGTGGCACTGGACGTCATCAGGCTTGTGCGAACATATGCACGGGAGAGACACAATCTCGGCAGCCCATGCTCCCGTATACACAACACACAACCGCGCTGCCTGGCGACTTTTTCATCTGCTCCCAGGAGTGGCGCTGCTCAGCAGCGTCCGCGGCTTCCGTAACAACTAGACCAAATGGTAGCAGACAAACGTGGAAAAAATAGCCTGGGTAGCGATCATAGACGTTTAGAATTAAAGTTTGAGAGAAATACTAACGCAAAACACGAACCAATAGCATCAGAATTTCTAAAAAAGTATGAAGAGCAAATAACAGAGATCGCAAACAACATGGAAAAGAAAATTGAGGCTTTTCCTACAGCAGTCTGGGAATATAAGGAACTGGTAGACGTTCTGCAGCAGAAAATAAGACAGACACGGCAAAAAAAAAAAAAAAAAAAAGAAAAAGGTTGAACCGGAAAGAGGAAACCATGTTAGTGGTAACACAACGAAATAAAGCAAGCTATAGAATAGCTTAAGCAAGCGTCTAGGGATAATCGAGAAGCCAAAAAGGTGGGATTACACAAAGAAGAGGTGAGGTGCTCCTTAGATTCAACAAATACCGGGAGAGGGTGGTGCATGAGATCGTGCAAGAGGAAATTAAATGCACTAGTGAACGTTGGGTGCACAACATTTGCAAAAGAGACAAAGGTGCACCAAAAACATCCTGAAACCATGTAAGAGCACTCGGAGCGCCAACTAAAAATTCGCAAACGGCTATAAGGGATGAAGATGGCAACATCTTCGAAGGAGACGATGCGCTGCAGTACATCAGAGATGTTATTAGGGATAACTTCAGCTGAAAGAAAGCGTAGTTCATACTCAGATACAGCAGCAACAGAGAAGCCGAAGAGATCTAAATTAAGTACAGAAACTCTTTGTTGGAAAAAAGCAGAAGAAAATGTCCTACTAACAGGACCGCAGGACTCGATGAAATCCCAGTACAGCTAATCAAAAATCACGGTCCAAATAGCAAGTGATTAGAACGGAGAAAATCCCCGTTGAGTGGCGTGAAAGCAAGATGAACTTCATCGACAAAAGCAAAGGTGATAAGGATAAGACGAGCTCGTTAAGGTCAGTTACAGTAACGTCGGTGATATACAGAATGGCAATGCAAAAATTAAGCCATAAAATTGAAACTGTCGGAGCGGGTGGATCAAAATGATGTACTGGGGGAAGGAACTGCAGAATGGTTTCAGGCCAGGCAGACACTTAGAGGATGATACGTTTGTTCCAACTCAGTGCACATAGGTTTCAGTAGCTCAGAATATATCTTTAGCGATAGCGTTTCTACATATTAAATGAGCATATGACAACGTAGACAGCGAATTCTTATGGGATATTCTTAAGCACGAAGGCAGAAAGGACTATTTCGTGGATCTGCTGAGGATGATGATATGTAGTGTTTATTGGCGCAAGGGCCAAGTGTGGCCAAAGAGCGCCAAGGCAGTGGTGATGAGCACTGAATTGACTAATGGCTGATGTGACGTGGCTGTAGAGAGGCCTAAAACTGAGAGCTATAAATCGCTTAAATACATAAGGAATAAAAAATATGAGAATGACTGAAGTAGGGTATGATGTAAGTATGGGATGTACAAATATGGTGTTATAGCGTTACATGAATATAAATCGACAGGTGATTGTTGACGAGTAGCACAAGAGCCTCAGCGGATACCTTGAGCGCAAGGGACCGGAGGCATGTGCTATTCCAAGGTTGACATCGCAACCGTGGCCTCTCGCAAGAGGCCGTGTTACGAATTTCTCGTACAGAAAACGTGGAGCGTGTCAATGTCGTTTAAGAAGGCTAAGGTAGATTGCATGTGAAATAGCGGTTCTCTGCCTAGAAACAGTGCCAGGTGAAGTGGTATACACTGACTGTATGCTAACGGGAAGTGTCTTTTCCGCTCGACTTGTGTTTCGCGGCATTCTAGGAAGGCATGCTGAACACTGAGTGTCTCCCCACATCTACTACATATTGGGCGTTCTCCGCCAGTCAACAAAAAGCTATGTGTACCGTAAGTGTGCCCTATTCTGAGACGACAGAATAGGACATCACTTCGTCTGGACTTGGTCAGTGATGGCCAGTATCCTAAATGTGGCTTAACTATGTGGAGTTTATTAAGGGTTTCAGAGTCCCATTTATGCTGCCAGTAGGTTCTAAGTTGTTTCCGTAAGTATGGCTTTAGGTCTGAGACCGGAACGGCTCCGGACATGTTGCAAGCTTTCGTGTCTAAGGAGGTAGCAATTCGGTCTGCCAGGACGTTACCTTCAATACATCTGTGTCCAGGCACCCAGCATACCGTTACGTGTTGGCCAGAGGCATAAATAGTGCAGAGGAGAGAGTAAATATCTGCAATTACTGGATTTCTGTGGTTGAAGCATGACATCAATGTTTTCACAACGCTTAATGAGTCTGTGTATATGACCGCCTTACGTAGTTTTAACTGTTTGATGTGTTTTGCAGCCGACCATACTGCATACGCCTCTGCTGTAAATATGTTTGTTTGAGGGTGCAGAAGATCGGACTCAAAAAAGGATGGGCCGACGGCTGCATACGACACGCCAGCATGTGATTTAGATGCATCTGTGTAATATTCTGGACACGAGTATTTAAACTGTAATTCTAGAAAATGCATATGAATGTGGGCCTCTGGAGCGTGCTTTGTTACCTCCACAAATGACGTGTCGCAGTCAATTATGCGCCACAACCACGGCGGAAACGGCTTGGCAGAAGCCATTAGACGATTTTCATTAATAGGGACATCCATTTCCTCGCTCAGCTTTCTCACACGGATCGAGAATGGCTCTCTGGCTGTAGGTTTGTTGTGAAAGAGCGTTGCAGATGTCATACTGTTTATGGTGGGATAACAAGGATGATTTTTGTTAGCATGTACTTTCAGAAAATAATTAAGAGTAAAATATGACCGCTGCAGATCGAGCGACCATTCATTAGATTCTACATAGAGGCTTTGAATCGGACTCGTCCTAAAGGCACCGGTGGCGAGGCGGATACCAAGATGATGCACAGGGTCCAGCATTTTGAGAGCACTGGGTGTAGCAGAGTGATACACTACGGCACCGTAGTCTAACCGCGATCGTACAAGGCTCCTGTAAAGGTTCATGAGGCATTTCCTGTCGCTTCCCCATGTTGTGTGTGACAATATTTTTAGGATGTTCATTGTTTTAAGGCATTTAGCTTTCAGATACTTGATATGAGGGATGAAGGTTAGTTTTGAGTCAAGTATCATGCCTAAAAATTTATGTTCAGTCTTGAGTGTTATGTGTTGTCCATGCAGCGTAATATCTGGATCTTGTATCAAGCCTCTCTTTCTAGAAAAAAGTACACAGGAGATTTTGAGGGGGTTTAGCTTGAAGCCATTTTCATTTGCCCATTTTGAGACATTGTTCAGTCCGAGTTGAACTTGGCGCTCGCAAACTGCAAGGTTACAAGACTTAAATCCTAATTGCACATCATCCACATATATTGAATAAAACATTAAAGATGGAATGACTTTGTGAAGGGAATTCATTTTCACAATGAAGAGTGTGCAACTAAGCACGCCCCCTTGTGGCACGCCAGTCTCTTGAGTGAAGAGCCTGGACAAGGCATTGCCCACTCTAACACGGAATGTGCGGTTAGTCAGGTAGTTTTCTATCATGCTTAACATATTGCCCCGTACGCCCATTGCAGATAGGTCTCGCAGGATTCCATATCGCCATGCTGTGTCATAGGCTTTCTCCAAGTCCAGAAATACAGAGAGAAAAAATTGTTTGTGTATATAAGCCTCTCTAATATTTCCCTCAATGCGAACAAGGTGGTCTATTGTTGACCTACCCTCCCTGAAACCACATTGAAGGGGATCAAGTAGACGGTTGCTTTCCAGGAAATAGATTAGAGGCCGATTTACCATTTTTTCATATAATTTACACATGCAGCTTGTTAGTGCTATTGGCCTATAACTACTGGCTAATACGGGGTCTTTGCCTTGCTTATGAATTGGGATGACAATCGCTTCTTTCCATGAGGATGGAATATGCCCAGATACCCACATGGTGTTGTAGAGAGACAGAAGTGTCTTCAATGTTTCTGGATGCATATTCTGGATCATTGCATACATTATGCGGTCACCACCTGGTGCTGAGTTGCTGCAGGAACTGAGAGCAGCCTTCAGTTCAGCGAGACTAAACGGACGGTTGTACGGTTCATCTGCTGCGCATTTTCGTTCAAGGCGCTCTCGCTCTATACGTTCCTTGAATTTTAGGAAAGTTGGCGCATAGTGTGATGCACTAGAAATATTTTCAAAATGCTTGCCCAGGAAATCTGCCTGATCTTTCAGTGTGTCGCCTTGAGCGCTTACCAAAGGAAGCGGTTGTGTTTCCCTGCCCTTTAATCTGTTCACTCTGTTCCATACCTTACCCTCATCCTTGTACGAATTGATACTACATATGTACCTTTCCCAGCTTTCTCGCTTAGCACGTCGACGTGTTCTTCTGCCCTGTGATTTTGCCTTCTTGAAATTAATGAGGTTCTCCGCAGTTGGAGAGTCACGAAGCAGGCCCCAAGCTTTATTTTGTTTTTTCCGTGCCTCTTTGCATTCGTCATTCCACCAAGGCAGATGACGCTTATTAGTAAGTACGTTAGTTTGCTTGATGCATTTTTCAGCGGCGTCAATAATAAAACGTGTGAAGTATGCCAAAGCATCATCTATGTCTAAAGAGAGCAAATCATCGCGCTGTAAATACGTCATCTTTTCAAAGAGTTCCCAATTCGACGAGTCGATTTTCCATCGGGGAATCTGTGGAGCGGGATCAGCTCGTTTTGTTAAAGTTAAAAGAATAGGGAAGTGGTCACTTCCGTAAGGGTTTTTTAGGACCTTCCAATCAAGGTACGTCATTATAGATGGCGAGGCTATGGTTAGGTCTATTGATGAATATGACTTTTGTGTGGTGCTATAAAAAGTGGGTTCTTTTTTATTCAGCAGCACCGCACCGGTACATAAAAGAAAGTCTTCTACAGTACGCCCTCTTGCATCGCAACGCGAGTCGCCCCAAAGCGTATTATGGGCGTTCAAATCACCAGTTAAAATGAATGGCTCGGGGAGTTGATTGACAAGCGTTTCAAGTTCCCTTAGTTGCACACGATGTTCGGGTGGTACGTAAAGTGAACAGACCGTAACCAGCCTATCGAATAGGATTGCCCTAACTGCTACTGCCTCAAAATTAGTTTGAAGGTGGAGGTGTTGGCAAGCAACTGACCTCTGGGCTATAATAGCCACGCCACCAGACGCGGCATGGCCATCATCGCGATCTTTGCGGAATAATGTGTATTGTGTTAAGAAATTTGTATTTGATGTTTTCAAGTGTGTTTCCTGAACGCAGAACAGCCTAGGATTAAACTCATGTATTATTTCCTTGATGTCATCTAAGTTGTTTAGAATGCCACGGGCATTCCAATCAATAATTTGTACAGCCATTTTATTGGGATGAGAAGTGTTCTGGGTTCAGGTGTGTAGTGGTGTATTTTAAGTAATAGGACCGTCGTCTGGCCCTCTTATGGGTTTTTTGGTTGTTTTGGCGAGCTCGAGAGAGCCACGCCGGTGTTTCGGCACCAAACGTGCCGGTGTTGTGTCCA
The DNA here is from genome assembly GCF_023375885.2 of Dermacentor andersoni. Classification (NCBI taxonomy): domain Eukaryota; kingdom Metazoa; phylum Arthropoda; class Arachnida; order Ixodida; family Ixodidae; genus Dermacentor; species Dermacentor andersoni. Next base: position 98,721,430 of record NC_092814.1, on the reverse strand, counting down.
TTGCCTCCTGGGAGGCACTGGATGCCCGCGCTTGCGGGCTCCTTGTTTGTTTGTCAGACCTCGCCTGGCGAGGCGTGGTCTTGAGGCCCGACGTACCCGGGGTAGCCGGCCTCTCTCTCTTGGTGGGTGGAGCAGATTTGACTACTGCCACCTCGGGGGCGGGGGATGCCACAGCCAACAACTCGCTGTGTGCGGGTTGGGCAGGTGGCGAAGGTCGGTGCGGCGCTGCCCCCTGACGCGTCGCATCGGCATACGTTGTGGTATGGAACGGTGAGCACCTTTTACGTGCTTCCTTGAAAGAGATGTTCTCATGTACTTTAAGAGTGATAATTTCCTTTTCCTTTTTCCAGTTGGGACATGATCGGGAGTATGCTGGATGTTCACCATCACAGTTTACACAGTGAGGTATCGCTTCACACTTGTCTGAGGCGTGACCTTGAACTCCACATTTCGCACATGTGAGTTTACCACGGCAGCTCTGCGATCCGTGGCCAAATCTTTGACATTCGAAGCATCTTCTTGGATTAGGGATGTATGGTCTGACAGCTATCTTTGTGTATCCGGTTTCTATTGTTTGTGGCAGATCGCAAGTGGCAAAAGTGAGGATCAGGTGCTTTGTTGGAATTTCTTTATTTTCTCTTCGGATAATGATTCGTTTGACGTTAGTTACATTTTGCTCTTTCCAGCCCTCTAACAGCTCTGTTTCGGACAAGTCGATGAGATCTGCATCAGATACTACACCGCGTGCTGTGTTCATAGACCGATGAGGGGAGACGGTTACAGGAATATCTCCAAATGCCACAAGTTTGTTTAGTTTGTTGTACTGTTCTTTATCATGGATTTCAAGGAGCAGGTCCCCGCTCGACATTTGGTGACCTTATAGCGTGGACCAAGTGCATCAGTCAAGCCTTTTGCAACAAGGAATGGGGATACAGTTCTAGCTGGTTTTTCCGTTTTTTCGCTGTGAACAACTTGGAATCGGGGGAAAATTTCTTTTGGTTTGAAGAGGCTAAGAATTTCATCGGTGCGTCCCCTCTTTTGAGGGTGACGATCAAGTAGACGTGGAAAAGCAGGTGTTCCCATAATATTTCGGTCATTTTCGGCGGCAATGGCGGCCACCCACCACGGAGCCCAACAGGGGGACGCTGTAGCACTTAACGTGTAAGGCTGCAGACGCCAGCCGTGCATTGCTGCTATAACCTAATATAACATACCCAAGGGAGGGCACATACACAAGGTTAACCCTAGCCGCCTAGAAAATTAGGAAGTGACGGAAGAGAATAGATGATAGGACAGTAAAAGAAAGAAGATAGGAAAGAAAAAGATTGAAGAGGGGGACAAGAAAAGGCAACTACCGATTTCCCCCGGGTGGGTCAGTCCGGGGGTGCCGTCTATGTGAAGCAGAGGCCAAAGGGGTGTGTTGCCTCCGCCGGGGGGCCTTAAAGGTCCAACACCCAGCATCAGCTCAACCCCCAGGATCCCCCTTTCCCCAGACACGGCTAAGCCGCGCACGGTTACACGCAGGAGGGTCCAACCCTCGTGTGCTCGGGTACGTGGTGTCGCAACACACCAAACGCCTGCTGACGCAGACGCCCCTGCGGGGGGATCTGCTGAGGGATCGAGATATATAGAGACAACCGAGTAGAAGTTGTATGGGAAGGTTGAAAGGGTAATGAAGCGGTGGGAATCCACCATGGACTGAAACAAGGATGTCCTCTCTCTCCATTGTTGTTCACGCTTTATGTTAAGGGCATAAAAAGACGACTGGAAAACAGCGAATTAGGGGTTGATTTATCCTACATGCGTAGTGGACCAATTGTGCAACAGAAGCTCTCTGGACTGATGAATGCAGATGACATAGTGCTACTAGCGGAAAATGCGGAAAATAAAAGAGGTTTACAGACACGTGCGAGTATCTGTGTCAACGCAGTGACAAATCTAGGCCTCAAGTTTAGCAGATAGAATCGGTTATTATGATCTTTAATGAGACGAGTAACTACGTGAGGTCAATTCAACAGCAAGTCATACCCACAGTCAAGCAATATAAGTACCTCTGCGTATATATAAACGAAGGAAATACTTACTCAAGCACCCGCCAAGAAAAGCTGAAAATAAAGGGGAAGCGGAATGTTGCAGTAATGAAAAAGTGGAAGTACTGTGGAGCCACAAAAAGTATGAGGTGTCGCGTGGTATCTGGAAAGGAGTAACGATGCCAGCGCTAACGTTCGCAAATGCCATTCAGCGCTTAAAATCGGATATCTTGTCGGCGTTCGAAGCAAACTTAGTTTTGAAGAAAGACTGAGGAACATGGATGAAAATAAATGGACAGCTGAAGTGCACAAGTATCTGTACTTGAAAAGCGTGTACACATAATGGAGGAAGAGGTCAAGAACGTTGGCAACCAAGTACAGGGTAATTGAAACTGTAAACAGACAACAAGAGTCATCCGAAAGAAAGTAAGAGAAACAGAGACAGTTACCTGGAGCCAAAGAATGGAAACAAAAAGGACCATGGAGATTTACAAGAAGGAGAAGAAAGAAATTAGAAGGGAAAATCTGTATGATAACACAAGGAGCACTGCCTTGTTATTTGAGACTCGATCCGGTTGCTTAAGGGCAAAAACGTACTGGAATAAATATTCGGAAATAGGTTAGGCATGTGCATGTTGCAGTAAATATCTGGAGACCACTCCGCACATCCTAATGGAATGCGAAGGGTTCAGCCAGTGAGAACCGTAGGTAACGTACACCTTCCAGAAGCTCTTGGGTTTAAAGTGGAGCGAAGCGTCAACCGGTCAGCAGTCGAGATAAGCAAGAGACATTTAGAGTATTGGTGAAAAAAAGGCAGGGAATAAATCGATGCTACGGGATTGATACTACCCCCGCCCCCACCCTCCACGCTTTTCGCTTTCTTCGCATAGGCTGGTATAACGGACGCAAATAATAATAATAATAATAATAATAATAATAATAATAATAATAATAATAATAATAATAATAATAATAATAATAATAATAATAATAATAATAACAATAACAATAATAATAATAATAATAATAATAACAATGATGATGATGATGATGATGATGATGAAATGCAGGTAGCTTGGGTGGCAGAATGACACGTGACCTCGATCTCGCAATGTTCCTTGCTTCGGGGCGCATATGGGCTTGGTCGCTACGCGCCGATCGCCCTCTTAGCTTCATATAGCAAATTTGATTTCACTGACCCTCCTCGTTTGAAAGCGGATTCCTGAAAGAAAAAAAGAATCGGCCGACAATTTTTATTGTTTTCGGTTTAACCCGGAAACACTGAACCCTAACAAGAAATTACAGGCATTCCACTCTGTGATATCACATATCTTCGAAGATGGAATGGCAGCGAAAGCTGACAATCAAAGCTCTCAAACAAAAAGCAAAGTGCTTTCGCTGCCATTCCATCTTCACTGAGGGGGATGGTTGTCACTATTTGCGTTGCATGTCTGGCGTTGTTGCTCGTTCGATGGTGCCCGGGCTCGCGATTCTTGTTTTCGTTCAGCATCGCGGGAACGTTCTTCGTCGGTGGTCGTTTCTCGCCGGCGCCGTTTACATTCTCGTTGCTGTTCCCTCCGGCGCCCCTCGTACGCATGTTGTTTTTCTGGTGTACGAACTATACGTGTCTGCCCCATCGATAACGCAGCTGCTTTTAGCGCCGATACCTCTCCTGCTTATATACTGCGATAACCTTGACGGCGTGCTATTGTTCACGGCGAGCGTTCTATGTCTTCCGCATTTTGACATCTGCGCCGCCACACTGCACCCGTATGGATTTGTTAGAAATTCCTCAGTCCGTTTCTGTTGCCGGACGCCGAAAAAACTACGCGAGATTAGTCATATACAGCTGTCGCTGTAAAAATCGAAAAACATTCAACATTTTGCAGCGTGACAGGCTTTTGAGAATATTTCTTTAAGTGGAAACCTTCGATAATATTCTTGTTCCTTTATCTCGAAGCGTGATCGATGTCCATCTACGGTAGATGTTTTACCTTTTTGTTTCCCTGGCTCGTAAACCCATAACTTGCTTAGCAACTTGAATATCCTTAATATAATTTTTGTGGGCCGGAAATAACTTTAAACGTGTACTAATGGAGCTGTTAGTGCAAAACAAACTGACTAACAAACTAAAGAAAATGCCTAACGATTTCGGTACGCTTTAAAGATCGTTAGAAGTTCTAGGTTGATCCACATTTTTTTCCCCAACACTTCCGACTGTGAACCACAAGGAGGCTGGTCCCCTGTCGAAACTGTTGGGAAACTGAATCATTCACGTAGATGGATCACTAATGATTTATTTATTTATTTATTTATTTATTTATTTATTTAGCCAGACGAGTCCATGTGAGGTTAACAGATAATGAAGCCAAGGAAAGCATAGGGAAAATTATTTGATGATTTTAATTTAAATCTATAGGAATGATAACGTAAATGTAAATGAAAGTGGACGAAAAAACAAGCTGCCGCCGGCGGGCGCCGTTGGGTTCGGCGCCCGAAAACCGGATAATCAGTAAGGTCGTACCGGCATTTAAAGACAGATACCAATTCTCGGCTTATTGCGCTCACATCAAGCTGTTGTAATGTGATCGCGGTATAAAAACAGTATCTATCCCAGGATGCAATTCCTAGCGGCTATCAACAAGGTCTTCGGGAGGGGTTATCAGTGAAGTAACAAAATTGCTATAAAGTGTGGACAACCTCGTGAGTTAATGATCGACGGTAAGGCACAGATAGACATGATATATACATTTATCTTAAAAATGATTTTGATAAGGTTAATAACCGAAAATTAATACTTAACTAAAAGTTAATTTAGGAAGACAGGTTCATTTAGTCGTATTGAAGATTTCCTCACTGATCGCCGGCAGTTTGTTCGTATATATATATATATATATATATATATATATATATATATATATATATATATATATATATATATATATATATATATATATATATTTATACAAGGCAGAAACATATTTAAACAACGCGCGCAGCTTCGTGCGCCCCCTCAAGAGGACAACGGCGTATTGGAGGAAAAGACGACGAAATAATGGCACGTGTTTTCGCCGCACGCACTCGCATCGTAGGTGGCCGTTGTCGGCGTCTACAAGAAGAAGAGGTGAAGCGACGCTCGAGAGAGAAGAAGAAGAAGGCATTCCTGATGTCCTGTTTAGAGCGCGGCAGTGCTTTTTATTTACCCCCAGGGCACAAGTTAACCCACAATAAATAGTTGTGTCTGGACTCCCTTAACTGTTTGTTACAATTCTGGTAGAGGTGCTGGGTAATGATTTCCAGCCCAATTCGAGTTGGAGAAAGCAGCCCGGAACCACGCCATCTCAGACCCAACGAGCTCACGCCCGTCCACCAGCGCACGAGCCGTCGCCTACGTGGTGAGCCGCCTGAGTTTCCTCTTTTGCCGGAGCAAACTATAATAGCAGCAGCAGACAATACTGAAATGACATCCCAGACAGCCTCAACCCGCATCGTTGTTGATCAGCCGCGGACGCCCGAGCCTTTTCACGGCGACACCTTCGAAGACGTCGAGGACTGGTTGGAAGGCTTCAAGCGCGTCGCTGACTACAGTAAATGGGACGAAAACCGGAAGCTCCGCAACGTTTACTTCGCGTTGCAAGACTGTGCGCGAACGTGGTTTGAAAACCATGAAGCTCTCCTCCAGTCGTGGGATGACTTCTGACGGGAGCTGTTGGCCACGTATCCGAGCACAGACCGCCGGGAAAGAGCTGAAGCCGCTTTGCAAGCAAGAAGCCACAGCGGTCTCTTCGTTAGCAGAAGTGGTTCGCGAAGAAGTGAGGCAAGCAGTCCGCGAACAGCACCCGCCAGCACAGCCGCAAGCGTCGTCACCGGTACGGCCGACGGCATCGTACGCTGAGGTACTTAGAGGATCTGCAGGACGTACTTTTGTCGCGGCAACTACGCATGTACCCGAACCTTGGTTCTTGCCGACTCCGCCGGAGATGAGATTCCGGAAGGATGACATATGGCGCACTCCTGATAGAATCCCACGGTGCTACCACTGCGGCGAAGCTGGTCATCTCTGCAGGAGGTGCGAATACCGCAGAGCAGGACTTCGGGGGTTTTCCGTAAACGCTCCTTGCCCAAGAAACGGTGAACGCCCTTTCGAGATCCAGGAGCATTCGACAACGCGCCAAAGCCCGCAGACTACACAGCAACATCAACCTCGGTCAACAGTGCCGCTGAGGTATCGATCACCGAGCCCGCGTCCAACCTCAAGCTCCCCAAGGCGACGCCCCCAAAGCCCACGTCGGGAAAACTAATACCGGCGACCTGTGGAGGTGAGGCTGCTGTCGACGCAAGAACAGAGCCTCCGGCGCTGATTCCGAAATGCGAAAAAAGTGACGTTGCTTCCGATTTATGTGTGTTTATAGACGGCTGCGAAATTACTGCTTTAGTAGACACAGGCGCAGACCATTCCGTTATGAGTAAAGTACTTGCCAGAAGACTGAAAAAGTGCTGACTCCTTGGAATGGAGAGGACCGCAAATTCGAACCACCGGAAGACACCTTATCAACCCGGTGGGCAGGTGCACTTCTAGAATCGGAATACGCGGTTTTACATACGTCGCCAATTTCATTGTCCTGTCAGAATGCTCAACTGATATAATTATTGGAATGGACTTTTTGTAGGCGAACGGTGCAGTTATCAACTTGCAGGAATCCTGTGTGTCGTTCTCAACGAAGCACGCCATCGCGACGTTCGAGTGTGAACAATTTGATGCGCTTCAGATTATAGACGACGACGTCACGATACCCCCAAGATCCAGCATAGCTGTCGCCGTAAGAAGCACCGTATTCAGCGACTATGAAGGAATAGCAGACAGTAACACTGGACTCTTACTCGAAAAAGTGATCTGTATGGCAAGGGGTCTTGTTCGGCTGCGTGACGGGTGTTCGAATGTCTTCCTGACTAATTTTGGAAATGAAGTCCAGCATGTTGCGAAGGGAACCGTCATTGCCCGCCTTAACGATTATGAACAGATTACGGATTGGAGCCCTTCCGATGCTGCACTACTGGATTCTGACAGCGTAGACTCCATACTCTCATCCGTCAACATCGAAGCAGCACTATCACCGAGCCAGAAGCAGCAAATAGAGAACCTTGTACGAGAATTCGCCTCGTGTTTCTCAACGACATCGAAAGTCCAGAGAACATCCATCGCCAAACACCGTATCATTGTCGACGAAGCTGTGAGGCCTATTTGTCAGCATCTCTTCCGAGTGTCACCGAAGGAGAGAGAGATCATCAGCAGACAAGTCGAAGAAATTCGAAGAAATGCTTAGAGACGACGTAATTCAACCATCGACCAGCCCGTGGGCTTCGCCTGTGGTGCTGGTAAAGAAAAAGGATCAGACCTTGCGCTTCTGCGTTGATTATCGGAAGCTAAACGTCGCCACAAAGCGGGATGTCGATCCACTTCCGAGGATCGATGACACCCTCGATAGACTACGGGATGCGAAATTATTCTCCTCTCTCGACCTCAAAAGCGGATACTGGCAAATAGAAGTGGACGAACGAGATCGTGAGAAGACAGCATTAGTCACACCAGACGGACTATACGAATTCAAGGTACTTCCGTTCGGCCTCTGTTCTGCACCTGCCACCTTTCAGCGGATGATGGACACTGTGCTCTCCGGGTTAAAGTGGCGGTCCTGTCTGGTTTATCTTGACGATGTCGTGATTTTTTCTACCACCTTTGCTCAGCATGTGGAACGACTAAGGACTGTGCTCAAAGCTATTAGTTCAGCAGGGCTGACGATAAAGCCACAAAAATGCCACCTCAGCTTCCATGAGCTCCTTTTCCTCGGCCATGTGATTAGCTCCGAAGGCATCCGTCCTGACCCTGAGAAGACCGCAGCAGTAGAAAAGTTTCCTAGACCAACCGATAAAAAGGCCGTTAGGCGATTCCTAGGACTTTGTGTCTACTACAGGCGTTTAGTCAAAGAATTTTCGAAGATTACCGAGCCGTTAACGCGATTAACGAAAGGAGATATGCCTTTCGTCTGGCAAAGTGAATAAGAAGATGCATTCAATGAGCTACGACGGCGACTTCAAAACCACCCGGTCCATGCGCACTTTGATGAGGAAGCGGAAACAGACATCCACACAGACGCCAGCAATTTAGGGCACGGTGCTGTCCTCGTTCAATGGCAAAACGGAGAGGAAAGAGTGATTGCGTACGCTAGCCGCACTCTTTCGAGGGCTGAAACCAACTATTCAGCCACAGAAAAAGAATACCTCGCAGTAATATGGGCCATAGGAAAATTCCGACCATACTTATACGGCAGACCGTTCCGAGCAATCAGCGACCATCACTCATTGTGCTGGCTTGCAAACCTGAAAGATCCTTCTGGACGACTTGCTAGATAGAGTCTGAGGCTGCAGGAATACGACATAACAGTCGTGTACAAGTCAAGTCGCAAGCACAGTGACGCTGATTGTTATCACGTGCGCCGGTCGAATCTGCTCCTGTGAAAGATGGACACGACTTTCCGTTTCTTTGTGCCGTGACCACATCTGAGATGGCCAAACACGAGCAGTCTGGCGCCGAGTTGCTCCTACTCATCAGGTACCTTGAGGGACACTCCGTTCATGTCCCGCGAGTTTTCTGCCGGGGATTGTCATCGTATGTGATGAGAAATGGCGTCCTGTACAAAAGAAATTTTGAGCACAGCACAGAGAAATTTCTACTCGTCCTTCCTTCAGCTTTGCGATCCGAAATCTTGGAAGCCTGTCACGATGACCCGTCAGCAGGACACCTCGGAGTGAGCAGAACGTTCACCCGAATTCATGCTAAGTACTACTGGTCAACGCTATTGAATTCAGTACAGCATTAAGTACGAACATGTCGGAATGCCAAAGACGCAAAACGCTTCCAATAAAACCCGCAGGCCTCCTTCAACCAATAGAACCCCCAGGAGCCCCGTTCGAACAAGTAGGAATGGACTTGCTCGTTCCCTTCCCGACATCGTCATCAGGGAAATGATGGATTGTAGTAGCGAAGGGGGATGATGATACAAGGTAGAAACATATTTAAACAACGCGCGCAGGTTCGTGCGCCCCCTCAAGAGGACAACGGCGTATTGGAGGCGAAGACGACGAAATAATGGCACGTGTTTTCGCCGCACGCATTGGCATCGTAGGTGGCCGTTGTCGGCGTCTACAAGAAGTGGTGAAGCGACGCTCGAGAGAGAAGAAGAAGAAGGCATTTCTGATTTCCTGTTTGGAACGCGGCAGTGCTATTTATTTACCCCCAGGGCACAAGTTAGCCCACAATAAATAGTTGTGTCTGGACTCCCTTAACTGTTCGTTGCAATATATATATATATAGTAATCTGTCCTTGGAGCACCCGTCCCTTCGACTTCGACCCCCACCCGGACTCTCTCGACTCAAGACAGCAGTACTTTACCGACTGTGGCTTGGTGTCGCTTTCACAAGATCTTTCGCCTTCCGAGTCGGTATGGACGAGAGCGCGACTTGCAGTCACTGCGGCGGCGAGGAGGCTATAGAACACGTACAACGCGCACTGGCTGTCCCTCGCGGCCGTGTTGGCACGCCTTGACGACAGGCCACTTTCAGAACAGTCTTGGAATGCCGACATGAACTGTCGTCGTACCGACAGTCGGTCAAGGCTTTGCTGACCTTTTTACGAAGCAGTGGCCTATTAGAAAGACTATAATAATCCCATCCCGCCGCCCCTCTTTCTTTACGCCTTTCTCTTTGTCCCCTCTCTTCTCTCCGTCCTTACCTCCCCTCTCCCTTCCCCTAGTGCAGGGTAGCAAACAGGAGGCTATAACTCTAGTTAACCTCCCTGCTTTTCTCATTTGCATCTCTCTCCCTCTCTCTCTCTCTCTCTCTGTCCTTAGAGCTATGGTGTTTTTGATATTCATCAATGACCTCATGGAAGAGTCACCCTGTAGTTAGAGCAAGCTTATTCGCCGATGGCTGTGTGTCTTACGCGGAATTAAGCTCAATTAACGAGAAAACATTTTTAAGCAGCTTATAGAAAATGTAAATGAATGTTGCGACACAGTGGTAGATGTCTCTAAAACAGGAAGAAACAGTGTGTATGATCAATTTTGATCATTACTGACAAGTGTGAACTGCATCATTTCGCGAACTCATTTCAAGGTGAACCACTGCGTCGAGTAACCAGGTGCAAATGCCTTGCAGTGACGTTAACGTCAAGCTTCAATTGAACACTATACACATCAACAAAGTAGTAGGAAAAGTGACTAAGAAATTTGGTTACATTCGACGTGTGCTTATAAGCTCGCCTCCACAGCCACAAAACAGACAGCTTATATGATGGTTGTGCGCCCACCATTAAAGTATGCGTGCGAAATGTGGAACTCGTATGTCTAAAAGACAGTGAAAATTTTGAGAACTTGCAAGCAACCTCATAGGTGGAAAGTTTTTATTTTTCCGGGGAGGCTGGGGCCCGACCAGCTTTCCGAACTCCATGTATGTCTGTGTATAAATATAGGGGGTTTAGGTACATATATAGGTATATATGTAGGTACTCTGACGAAGGCTGGTGCACCAGCCGTTTATATATATATATATATATATATATATATATATATATATATATATATATAGGTCACCTATCGAAGAATATGAGAATTTACAAGACGTCATGGTAGGAGATAGTTCAGTTTCACAGCCCGAGTCCTCTCTCACCACCAAGAATCTGGCGTCTCTCGGTGGTATAATCTTTCTTCGGGTAATTGTCGCATACTTGGCTATCACTATACTGCTTCACCTTTCCGGTGAAACTGCTGCCTCTCTCTCTCTCTTCTTTTATTTTTCTGTGAGTCCAAGTATAAGCGCTGCTGCGCACGACTGCTGTTGATTCTGATTTCGAGTGAATCTGGCTTGGGCCTCATTTCGGTTACTGAGTGAATTATACAGGGTGCTCCAACTATCATGCACCAAGACTTAGAAGAAGAGCAGTAGCGTTACTCCAGCCGCCAGTAATTTTTTTGTTACTGAGATTTATTTCGGTAATTGCAATTAATTATCTAATTTGAGAAGTACTGTCCCAGTTATCAAAGTGTCCATGGGAAATTTGTAGTCACACCCAAATGACATCTAACTGCGGTGTTTCCTGCGACGTACTAATTGCGTACAATTTTTCCCGACTGGCAAAGAAACCTCACGAAATATGAAAAATATCATGTGACTGCGCAGCCACCCAAATCCATAAAGCAGCGCCTTCAAATAAATTGATTGAAAGCAACTGGATTGTATGTCGCAAACCCGAAGAGACAGCGCATCACCTTGATAATGGTACGAAAGGAAGACCAACAGCAGGTTTCGCATTTCGGAGCTATTCCTTCCTCTTATTTCCACGTCACATGCACCTATTATCCGTCTCTCAAAGCCCACCGACTGATCACATTGATAACCAAAGCCTCTTGATAATGCGGCCGAAGCGCCGCTCTGACCACGCACGAAACGCGAGAAGGAATGCAATGGGCATACAATGTTTCAACATCCAGGATCCGCTCGCACTGCATCGAAAGAGTGCGCGCGCAGCTATATTTCGCACCAGAAACTTGCTTCGGACCAAAGCCAAATTGACGTGACGGTTTTATTCTTCGTGAAAGTGTATGCGTGCTGTAAAAACAGGTTCGTGGCAAAAAAAAAAGGCGAAACAAACAGACCGAGAAGCGACCCACGTGTAGCGAAAAGGCAAAGCCCACTCGTTCAAGAAAGAAAATATACCGCTTCTAATAGAGCCGAATTGGCAGTCGGGATCCCTGCACAAAAAAAAGTACAAAATGAAACATCAGGTTTCAGAGTGCCCTTATTATATATATGAATTCATATGCCCCGTTGAGCAATAGCTGCTGAACCGCCGTGGTTTCTCAGTGGCTATGGTGTTGGGCTGCTGAGCACGAGGTCGCGGGATCGAATCCCGGCCACGGCGGCCGCATTTCGATGGAGGCGAAATGCGAAAACACCCGTGTACTTAGATTTAGGTGCACGTTAAAGAACCCCAGGTGGTCAAAATTTCCGGAGTCCTCCACTACGGCGTGCCTCATAATCAGAAAGTGGTTTTAGCACGTAAAACCCCATAATCTAATTTTAACAATAGCTGCTGCCTAGAGGGCGTGCTCGAATAGGTCTCCTTCTGCAGATATACGCAGTACTGAGTCCGCTTTATCACATCTTCTGTGGCTTTCTTGATGACCGACGCTGGAATTCTACGGCAGGCATCCGTTATCTTTGCCTTGAGCTAATCTGACGTCCGTCTTGATCATGTAAGCACGATCTTTCACATAACTCCAAAGAAAGAAATCGAACGGAGAGAGGTCAGGTGACCTAGCTGGCCAATATACAGGCCTGTGCCTTCCAATCTATTGCGCGTGAAATGTCGCATCCAGCCAGTTTCGTGCTCGGCTGCTGCTGTATGCGGGTGCCCCATCTTGCTGATGCCACACAAGTGGATCCGGTGACAGCGGAAATTCGCTGAGAAACTCATCAACCACTCCTCCCGGATTTCGTCCACGTAAGGCTGTCCAGTCAGTGTGTGATCGAAGATGGGACCGTGTATAGCAGCGGCGTAAATTCCGCGCCACACATTGAACAACCATGCACTACTGGTGCCAATTGCACTTTACCCAGTGTGGATTGGAGTCATTTCAATAGTGTGCATTATGCAAATTTACCTGGGCGTTTATACGAAAATTTACTTCATCTGTGCACATGATGTTGCTCAAAAAGTCCGGTTACGCATCGGCTTTTGTGACGACCCAATTCGAGAAATCTAGGCGATTCTACAGGTCCCTATCTTCCAAGCATTGGTGCTGGTTAAAGTGGTACGGGTGAAAGCCCGTCATTTAGAATCATCCAAACTGATGACTTGGAAATTAGTACCTGGGCTAGCATAAGGACTTGAGACCATAAATGGTAGAACATCCGTGCGTAGGCTAGGACTCAAAGATGGAGTCCTCCGCCACTGCTTCTTGAAGCTGCCAGTTTGCCTCAGGTTTTCATAATTTCTGACGATAGTCGATGCGTTTGGTCTACCGCCACACTTCCATGACTGATATATATTTGCGGCCTTCCTCTTGTTGCCATTTGCAGTTCCCAAGGCAAGGATCATGTTTTCCTTCTGCTCATTAGAGAAAGGCATGGCGACTGGGACGAAACAAAACGCAGCTCTAAACATTTCCACTGACGTTGTCAATTTGTTTTTGTGGTGATAGGTTTTGTGGCAAAAGAAAACCACATCCGTGCACTTTATGTACGCTAAGACAACAGCTATCGCAGCTTATTTCCAACTAACACTAAACGAGACGTGTTAATTCGGTCGGGGCGCGGCAGATAAGGCACTAGCTCGATCACGATGTTTTTCTCTATTTCCTTTATTTCGTCCTGGCTAACTCAGAATGAGCATGTTCGAGGGCGCTTCTTTAGAGTGCGGGGGGAAGCGCAGTCACGTGGTATTCTCCATATTTCGCAGGGTTTATTCATCAATCATAAAAAATTTGTACGCATTTAGTACGTCGCTGAAAATACCGCAGTTAGATGTCCATTGGCTGTGCCTACAAATGCCTCATTGACACTTTGTTAATTAGGATAGTACATCTCTAGTTAGATAATTAATTACAATGACCTAATTAAACGTCAATAACGAAACAATTACTGTCAGCTACTTCACTGTACTGGAAACCATATGCACTACAGTTTCTTCGAGTAACGCATTGCTCTTTCTTAAATCTTAGTGAATGATAGTTCATTGGGACACCCTGTATACTTTTATGACCTTTGCATGCATTTGACTATGTTTCCATCCCTAATAAATGTTATAAATTATTAGAAATGCTTTTTTTATGAGTCGTTAGCATTGCTTACTGGAAAGAGAAGCAATACTGAGACAGATATCATTCACGTGCATTTCACATGCCGTTGATAAAAGACTCTGTCGAAGGGGTCACTGAAGTCTATAGGTTTTTTCAGGGTCAAAAAAGCACGCAAAGCAATTTGAAGCGAGGTGAACATACAGCAACATATTCATTATCTAGACATAGGCTGTCCGTACCTTTAGAAATAATTGTTAATTGGCTGCCTCCTTCTCTGCCAAAATTTAAGTAAGTTTGTCCTATGTATATATTTAAATATGTTGTGTATGTACATAGTGCCTACAGTGGAAATTTAAAACGATGTTGAAGTGAGGAAATGCGGATGAGGAAGCCGTCACTATTGCTTCTAATGCGCTTGTCCTCCTATTGTCTGGATTTGCAGAAATAAAGCCAAAGTATGAATTAAAAGCCCTGCACGTCAGTGCCAACAATGATGTGGTAAGCTATTAGCCACAATAAAATTTCAAGTTAGAGGTCGAGGCAAGTCAAAAGAAACCTCAAATGATGTGGGTGAAAAAGTTCTAGTAATTTCTAGTTATAGTTCTAGTTCTAAGTAAGGGGAGGACGGGAGGAGGGAAGCTTCGGCACCGCCGGGGAGCGCTCAGCCCCCCCCCCCCCCTCCCCCCGCAAAACTCTGGAGCGTGCTCGGGCCCCGTACCTCGCCACCTCCCCCCCCCCCCCCCGCCCCCGATAGTCGGTGCTTATGGCGAACCTGCCTCTGTAGTTCACATTATCAAAAAAAGAAAAACGCTTTCATCTTTTCTGCGTATTCAGTCATTAACCAGCCAGTCTTATCAACAAGCTTCGGTACATAAATGCGGCAAAGACCCGAATGGGACGTAGTAAACATAATAGAATGCATCATGTAACCGCACAAAAACAAGGGACAAAGAAGGAACACACAAGACAGGCGCGGAACTTCAACGCAGTTGAAGTTCCGCGCCTGTCTTGTGTGTTCCTTCTTTGTCCCTTGTTTTTGTGCGGTTACATGATGCATTCCATTAACGACCACCAACTAGCCCGCTTATCCCTGTTAAATAAACATAATAGACATGTTAGCGAATGACGTTTTTGCAAGGATTGTTATAAATACTATTTTCTTTTTCTTTCAACCGCGCGTTATTGGAATTGTCTTCCAACACACATTGTAAACGCAAAACCTCGCCTCAGCTTTCTGCTGTTCTTTTTGAATATTTGCAACAGTATAGGATGTATGGTTAGATTGCTATTGTTTCTGGTTCTGTTAACTGTGTATTGTATGTTGAATGGTCATTGTCTGATCGCCGGTATTTGTTAAATAAAAAGTAGTAGTAGTAGTAGTAGTAGTAGTAGTAGTAGTAGTAGTAGTAGTAGTAGTAGTAGTAGTAGTGCGCGAAGATTATTGTGCCTATAAGTTTCTTTATTATTTCTTTGTCTCTCTCATTTTTCTCGACAGGCCACGTTAGTGCGGGTCGTCCAAGTGTCCCCCCTGAGCGGGTTTTTAAAGCGAAACTTTCTTAGCTTCTTCCTGTATTTTGGAGTTATAATCTGAACTGTGTCGACTGCGCAGGCGCGCACTAATGTCAAAACGCCGAGCTCCAACAACTCATGGAAATCGTGCAACAAGATTATATGTGAAGGTGCCCTCTAGGATGAGCAGACAGCTGCGGAACAAGAAAAGGTTGCCGTTGTTGAACACAGTTAACCCAAGTTTGTCGAGCGACAACACAGTTTTGCTTGTTTTTGGAAAGGACGCAGTTGCAGCTCGGCGCCGTCAGCAACTAGCGCATCTACAATTGCACCACAAGACAACACACAGACGCTGCTCGGCGCGGCAGCAGTAGCAAGCGAATTGACCTTCGTGCTGCGTCTCCTTTCAACGCGAACTAAGCGTTGAAAGCACAGCGCATACGAAGCTACCAGCATTCGGCGCACTTTGTCCACATCGCAGATCGCTTTCAAGATATGGGCGCCCACGCGGCGTACGCAGCAGCCGCTGGTAGTGGCCAGCCAAGTCCCAGTTTGCCCT
Organism: Dermacentor andersoni; assembly: GCF_023375885.2. Classification (NCBI taxonomy): domain Eukaryota; kingdom Metazoa; phylum Arthropoda; class Arachnida; order Ixodida; family Ixodidae; genus Dermacentor; species Dermacentor andersoni. The sequence continues at coordinate 98,705,476 of NC_092814.1, read as the reverse complement.
TGGCTAAACTTGAAGGTCAATTTACGGAACCAGGCGTTTTCTGAGTTTTTACTTGGAGTAATAGAGCTATCGCTCTAATAAGGAAATGAGCCGTAAGCACTGACACGTCGTAATATAATACATGTGTAAGGATGTTTATTGAGCGAGTCCAACAAACGGGCGGTAGCTCGGAACAGTGAGCACGGAGAGCAAGATGGTGGTGTTCGAACGCCGGTCTCGAGCCCTCCGCTCTTGATGATGATCGGTATGCCATTCTCTTCCTTTCTTCATTACAATTGCCCCCGTCGAGAAAGGTGGAGCCATCCTGGCGATCTAACAGGTGGGTACAAGAGGGTCGAAGTACGGCTTGAGGCGGTTTACGTGAACAACATCACGTCCACGTCGACGACGGTCGCCGTGCAGCGTAAGAGGCTCAATGACATAGTTTACGGGGGAAGTACGCTCGACGATGCGGTAGGGACCATGATAATTTGGGAGCAGTTTGGACGACAAGCCAGGGGCGCAGGGTGGTACAAGCAGCCACACAAGTGCTCCAGGAGCGAATGTTGCGGCCGGAGAGTGATCATCATCGCGGGCGTTTTTCTGGCGTTGTTGGTCGGCTGTAGTAAAGCGCTTGGCTAGTTGTCGGCAATCTTCAGCGTAACGGGCCGCTGCTGACACGGGCGTGCACTCTGAGGTATCTGGTGCGTATGGCAGCAACGTGTCGATAGTGTGCGTCGGCTGGCGACCGTACAAAAGGAAGAAGGGGGAAAACCCGGTTGTGACTTGCGTAGCGGTGTTATACGCGTATGTCGCAAATGGGAGAACCAGGTCCCAGTTTGATTGATCAGATGCAACATGTGTCGCAAGCATGTCGCCCAGAGTCCGATTAAACCGCTCAGTGAGACCGTTCGTCTGAGGGTGGTAGGCAGTACACGTCCGATGCACAATGTTGCACTGGTGGAGAAGTGCTTGAATTGCATCGGAGAGAAATACGCGGCCACGGTCACTGAGGAGTTCGCGAGGAGGACCATGCCGAAGCACAAAACACCTGAGGATGAAAGAGGCGACGTCCTGTGCTGTCGCCGTGGGGAGAGCAGCGGTTTCGGCGTATCGTGTAAGGTGGTCGACAGCAATGATAGCCCATCGGTTTCCGGCCGTGGTCAAAGGTAAAGGTCCATAAAGGTCAATTCCAACGCGGTCGAATGGGCGTTCTGGGCATGGAAGGGGCTGCAATGAACCTGCGGCAGGATGCGGTGGTTTTTTTCGTCGCTGACACTCGTGGCAGCCGCGAATGAACTTGCGGACAAAGCGAAACATTCCGCGCCAGTAGTACCTTTTCCGTAAGCGTTCATAGGTCTTGAAGACACCACCGTGAGCACACTGCGGGTCGGAGTGAAAGGAAGCGCAGATTGTAGAGCGAAGCGTTCGAGGGATAACTAGGAGCCACTTCCTACCATCTGGCGAGTAGTTGCGCCGGTACAAGAGGCCATCACGGATGCTGAAGTGCGAAGCTTGGCGTCGCAGAGTTCGAGTGGTCGAAAGAGTGGGTGCCCCGGATAAAACGTCAAGAAGCGAAGCGATCCAGGGATCGTGGCGCTGTGCAGAGGAGACGGTGGCGACGTCAAGAGCTGACAATGGAAGGGCTATAGTGGATATGGACGCAGTTTCGGTGGATAGTGGTGACCGCGACAGTGCATCAGCATCGGCATGCTTGCGTCCGGAACGATATATAACGCGGATGTCAAACTCTTGAAGTCGAAGAGCCCAGCGGGCAAGGCGACCTGACGGATCCTTCAACGAAGACAACCAACATAATGCATGATGGTCCGTAACTACATCAAACGTGCGGCCATATAAGTAAGGGCGGAACTTGACAAGCGCCCAGACTATTGCCAAGCATTCTTTCTCGGTGACGCTATAGTTTGATTCAGCCTTGGTGAGCGTTCTGCTGGCGTATGCGACGACATACTCTGCGAACCCAGGCTTTCGTTGCGCGAGGACAGCACCGAGGCCGACACCGCTGGCGTCTGTGTGCACCTCAGTTTCGGCCGTAGGATCGTAGTGGCGCAGTATAGGTGGTGACGTCAGGAGACGGCGAAGGGTGGAGAAGGCTTGGTCACACTCAGAAGACCATGACGAGATATTGGAGGCGCTGCTTAGTAGTTGGGTCAAAGGCGCAATTATAGAGGCGAAGTTGCGCACAAACCGACGAAAGTAGGAACATAACCCTATGAAGCTTCGTAACTGCTTTAGAGTCGTCGGTTTGGGGAAGTCAGTCACGGCACGTAATTTAGCTGGGTCCGGAAGCACACCATCCTTTGATACAACGTGACCAAGAATTGTAAGTTTTCGCGCAGCAAAACGGCACTTCTTGAGATTTAGTTGCAGCTGAGCGGTTTTCAGACACGTCAGGACATGGTTGAGGCGTTCGAGATGGGTTGCGAAATCTGGCGCAAAGACAACAATGTCGTCGAGATAGCAGAGACACATGTGCCACTTCAAACCCCGCAGAACCGAGTCCATCATGCGTTCGAAGGTGGCAGGCGCATTGCAGAGGCCGAAGGGCATGACATTGAATTCATATAGACCGTCAGGCGTGACGAAGGCTGTCTTTGAACGGTCGGCCTCTGCTAAAGGTACCTGCCAATACCCGGAACGCAAATCTAACGACGAAAAAAACTCGGCACCTTGTAGGCAATCAAGGGCATCGTCAATTCTGGGTAAAGGGTACACGTCTTTTCGAGTGACCTTGTTTAGGCGCCGGTAATCCACGCAGAAGCGAATCGATCCATCCTTTTTTTTAACGAGAACCACAGGGGATGCCCACGGGCTTTGTGAAGGGCGAATAACGTCGCGTTTAAGCATATCGTCAACCTGGTCGGTAATAACTTGACGTTCCGCGGTGGAGACGCGGTAAGGGCGTTGTCGCACTGGCGAGTTGGAGCCGGTGTCGATGTTGTGAACAATGGTAGAAGTTCGGCCAAGGGCACGTTGGGCAACATCGAAGGAGTCGCGGAACTGGTAGAGCAGCTGGAGAAGAGCAGAGCGTTCAAATGGGGACAGTCCGTCTGCGATGGACGAATCGAATAGGTCAGCAGCTGGAACATCAGAAGGGGTAAGAGCACTGATGACGTCGAGGTCGCGTCGAGCTGAATCTTGCTGCACGGAAAAAATTTGGCCGATATCAATGGGTTGCACGCATCCAAGGGATTCACCTTTAAGCAGTCTGATGGGATATGGAAGAGGATTTGTGAGGCAGAGAGCGCTTGTTCCATTCGAAATAGAGAGGGTCGAATAAGGCAAAAGAAGTGGCTTCCGATTTAGAAGAAGGCGTGATGGTTCAAAGAATGCAGCTTCATCACATATGCTGTTGCAGAATACGGGGAGCAAAACAGCTGCTGTCGGCGGAATTTCTGTGTCTTCTGTGACGACTATTTTGTGTGCGGCTTGATGAGCGGGGTAGTAGGACTCGTCACACAAGGGGAAGAGCTCAAGTTCAGATCTGGCACAATCAATAACGGCGTGATTATACGATAGAAAGTCCCAGCCAAGTATAATGTCGTGCGAGCAAGAGGAAAGGACGATAAGCTCGACAATGTAGTGCTCTTTAGCTATAATAAGTCGAGCAGTGCAGGCAGCTATAGGCCGAACAGGGTCTCCATTCGCTGTACGTAAGGGCATCATCTCAAGAGGCGTGGTCACCTTCCGAAGCTTGCGGCAAAGTGTGGCGTCTATAACAGAAACGGCAGCACCGGTATCGACAAGAGCATATGCACGGATGCCTTCTACGAAAACTTCGACAATATTCGACGGCAAAGTTCGAGGACTTGAGCATTTCGACAGCGCAGTTCTTGCCTCACGAACTGCGGAGGCTAGTTTCCCTCATTTTCAGGGGCTGGTCGACGACGCATGGGCGACAAGGAGCGGCGACGGGGTGAAGGTGAGCGACGAGACGTGGGTTGCGGATAGTCACGTGAAGACGTGCTTGTTTGGGGACCCGGATCTTCATAACGAGAGCGGGGACGATCTATGTAGTTCGGTGAACGGGCGTCTGAATATCCTGGCGCGCGACGGCGGCAGAATCGGGCGATATGACCAGGGCCACCGCACGCAAAACAGATCGGCCGGTTGTCGCGCGTTCGCCAGGGATTTGCAGGGATGGGAGCAGACCATGTCACGGACGGCTGAATCGGGGCTGCAGCATACGACACACCATGGGGTGGTGAGGGCTGTTGAAGCTGCTGCCGCTTTACTACCTCAGCGTAACTAAGAGGCGCGGCGACAGGTTGCTGCTGAATGGGCACCGGCATGGCCTCGGAAATCTGCTCTTGAATGACGTGTCGAAGCGCGGGAGCCAACGGGATTGGTCGCTGCAGTTGCTGCTGTTGTGGGAGCTCCTGACGCTGAGCAAACGGCAGGAGAGACAACTGACGGGCCACCTCCTCACGCACAAATTCTTTCATTTGTGCGATAAGGTATGACTGGTCAGGCATGATGTCCAGTGCAGCGAGCGGTTGATTGTACGTCTGAGATGAACGTCGGGTGAGAGCCCGCTGCCTTCTCAACTCGTCATAGCTGTGGTAAAGAGTTACAACTTCTGACACAGTGCCAGGAGACTTCGCAAGAAGCATCTGAAAGACATCGTCGTCGACGCCCTTCATGATGTGCTGTATTTTGGCACTTTCGCTCATTGAGGCATCGGCGCGCCTGCAGAGATCGAGTACGTCCTCAATATAGGCGGTAAATGTTTCATTCGGTTCCTGTGCCCGTGTGCGCAGCCGTTGCTCGGCGCGTAACTTCCGCACGGCAGGGCGACCGAAAACGGCAGATATCGCCTCCTTGAAAGCAGACCAGTTTTCAAATTCCGATTCGTGGTTCGTATACCACAGCTTCGCCACGCCAGCCAAGTAAAAGTTCGCGGTACTCAACTTAGCAGCGTCATCCCACTTGTTGGGTCCACTAACTTTTTCGTAGGACGACAGCCAGTCCTCGACGTCCTGGTCTTCCGTACCCGAAAATACCGGGGGGTCTCGCTGGCGAACGGGGCCGGGACAAACGGCGGCCGGGAGAGGTGGCGGCTGTTGGGCTGCGTCAGCTTGCATGGTCGAGTGCAACGTGCGGGATCGGAGTTCCAGGGTGCCGACGATGTGCGTACCCAGCACGATCCACCAAATGTAAGGATGTTTATTGAGCGAGTCCAACAAACGGGCGGTAGCTCGGAACAGTGAGCACGGAGAGCAAGATGGTGGTGTTCGAACGCCGGTCTCGAGCCCTCCGCTCTTGATGATGATCGGTATGCCATTCTCTTCCTTTCTTCATTACACATGTAATATTTATTTGTTTTTTCAAATACCCTAAAGGCCCGGGCAGGCAGGCATTACATAGGGGGCGAACAACAGTAAGTACAAAGCAATGCAGCACTACGATGTGTACAGAAGTCGTTCGCCGTTAACAGCATGTTGAAAAGAAAAACTAAAAATATAAAGACAGATAGCAACAAGCATCAACAAGCATTCAATTTTTGCAGAGAGTAGCGTTATATATATATATATATGGGGGGGAGGGGTAGAAGGAAGGTTTCAGCTCAAAGTGACGTTTCAGGCTGGTTACAAACGCTTCGTAATCGATGACAGATGCAATGGTGGCAGGTAGAAGATTCCATTGACAGATAGCGAGGACGAGAGCCGAATGAAAGAAGCGATTAATACGAGCAAAGATGAGTTCGACTTTCAGTTGGTGGTCAATGCGTGGGAATATGCGATGCGCTAGCGTGATACGGGACATAGCAAAGGAAGAGTAGCTGTGATATAATTTGTGGAAAAAGGACAATGGAAAGCATTCTACGTCTTTCAAGAAGAGGTAACTTGGGAGCTTTCTTTATTTCAGTCACACTTACCGTACGCGATTAGTTCTTTGATATGAATCGAGCGGCTTTATTTTGAAGAAACTCCAATATAACACATGTTGTGTGTCAATACACCGTTCCCCAAAACTAAGAAGAAAGAAAAGATGTTATATTCGCTTACATGGACAGACGTGTTCCGCCTAATGTTCTCTTTTTCTTTGTTTTTGTGGTGTTCGGGAGAGGGGGGGCGGGAGTTGTCTACCATAAGTACTGTGGAGTTCGGACCCGGGCCCTCTCGCTCAGTCCTTGTGTCGACCGGCGTTCCCTATGCGCAACACATCAGTGGCAGCATGGCCTCCGAGATTGCGCACGTTGGCAGGTTTTGCTGCGGCCATCATAATTTAGGCCGTCCCATTAGACGCGCTCTTGCAGCAAAAAAGAAAAAAAAAGTAATGCGGCGTGCGTGCCCGTCTGCTCCGAGGTGGCGCTGCATGCGGGCTGCATGCGGTAAAGCTGAGCAAACGATGGAGCATGTTTTATTAGAATGCAAAGATATCTGCCCGGTGGTCGATTTAGGCACCTGTGGACTCCTTGAAGCTCTTGGGTTCAACGAGAGCTGGGGGAAAGTAAACATGTCCGCAGTAGAGATTAGTAAGAGGCGATTGGAAGATTGGTGGAAGAAAAGTAGGGAAACGACAAAAAACGGAGACGTACAAAAACAAAGTTCACAATAAGAGGTCAGAAAATTTGTTTATGGGAATTCATCGTGTGTGTGTTTTTTTAAACCTAGGTAGGACATTAGGCAGTATAATAGCAAGAGCTTAAAGGCGCGACCCACCGGGGACCCACCGGGGGACCCAAAGGGGACGCTCATAACATCCACCCATTCATGCCCGCGGAGATGGCCGTAAAAGGCAAACCACGCGAGATTTCAACGCACGCGTTGTCTTTATTTTCGCATGTTGCGGGAGATTTTGTTAGGATGTATTCCAGACAATTTTTCAGCTCTGCCTCTTGCTTTGCCTCGAACATTTTGCCCTCTCAACAGTTCAGGCCTTTTGTGTCGTTATTTTTTCCTGTACCTTTTTTACCCTTATCCACTGATTTTGTAATATCTATGAACCGTACTTATGCTATGTTTATTCATTTGTTTTTCTGAACAAATCATGTGTTGGTTCGCACACCATTCATTGTCTGAACTTGTAGCTTATCGTATAAGGCACACTATAATTGTTGCTTGCCTAGATTACTTTTTCACTTTACATTGCGATGATTCAGCAATTGGTATGACAATTGTCACGTTTTTACGCCTACTCTGTAGTGCGATGATGCTGGTGTAATATTTACGAGTATCTTACCGTGCGTGCTTGTTTCTGTTTGTAGTTTCATGTTGCGTCATATTGCATTGTGCGAATAATGCTTTCTTACATGAGGTTTCTTTTTTTTCCCTTGTTGATTGACACTTGTTTTACGTTGATGTGACCGTATTCCCACCATTTTTCAATGCCTTCCTGAGGGCAGGTAAGGTGTTTGTAAATATCATTAAAAAAATAAACATGCCGTAAGCAGGCATGCGGAAAAGTGACTAGTCGATGTAATAAACATTTTAATCAGTTTTAGTTATGGTAATGCCTTCTTGGGCGGTAACTACTTACACTATACATGAGTAAGTAGTTGCATAATCTATCTTTTCACATTTGGTCCACAACTGCTCGTTCCATCCAGTCTTGAGACTGCGGCACGTAGCAGGTAATGGCACGCACCTCACGCAGCAGAACACAATTTTTTTTTTAATCCGCAAAAATAACTTTCTCAAATCTTGTTGCGCCTTAGCTGGAACATTCTTTGTACGGTTTCACATTTCAGCGACACTTCATCTTGAATATTTGCCTTTGGACTGGCATATTATTAAACAAATGAATAAATAAGTTAATGAATAAATAAATTCTGATTCACACTTGCTAAAAACACGATATACCTATATGAGGCACGCTCTATTTGGAGGGCTCCGGATTAATTTTAACCTTCTGGGGTTCTCTAACGCGCGCCTAAATCTCAGTACACGAGCGAGTGTGGCAGGTTTCTGTGGGCGGATCATGCTAGGTCTTGCTTCACGCGTTATTACAATGGCAAAGTGCGCAGACGAAAGCAAACGCCGACACCAGCAGCTGGCTCGTTAAAAGTTTCAAAACCACCTCACAAAACGATAGACATACATATACCCCGTAAATCGGGAAGTATAGTGCGCTTCTGGCACATGAAGTCTTGTATATATATATATATATATATATATATATATATTTCACTTCTACATGCCCTGTGAATGCAGTGGGAGTATGTGCGTGGAAAAAATTCACCGACAATTAAGGTACTCCCTAATGCGAAATTTGAGCGCAGCTGTACAAGTGTTTTCATTTCGCTATATATTGGATGGCGCGGACAATCTGTCTCGTTTGGCTCGTTGCTCGCAGAGCCGAATTAACCGTGCTGAGGGCCCGGTTCAGAAAAACAAGGGGAGCCCCTCCCCCGCTCCCGCCTTACCTTCTCGTCATTTTTGAGACTTGACGTTTCTTAAAATTCGCTACAAAGAACACATGCCGTATTTACTCGAAGTATCTCCGGAGTGTTTGTAAACATCGCCTGGGCGTCTACTTTCTCGCAGAGCACGTGGAGAAATTGTCATCGGAATTTAACTATACCAGGAGACGAAGAGACATAGAGAGCAGTAAGATTTGTCGGGCTAGTTGGCCCATACTGAAAGAAGAGTAAATTTTTTAAAAACACTTTCGAATAAACAATCATAGATATTTTCACTTATGCACAGATCGTTGACTTTTAAGCATGTAATACATTTACATTTTTGTAGCAATAGCCACTTTTATAAGAGAAGGAAACGCATTCATATTGCACACGCCTTTTCTGCTAATAAATTGCGGAATAAATTTACATTTTTACAAACATCTTCTACTTCAACAAAGCGTAGAAAATAGGTTATGCATTTCGCTGAAATTCAACCTTTATTTGAGGCATATATATACGTATTAACAAGTTTTTTCTTTTTATTCATTTTTTAAGAAAAGAAAGAAAGGTATTTACACTTCTACAAGCGTTTTCGTGCCTTTTGCTGGGACAGTTTGTTGATGGGATTTTCAACATTGATCCTCCTAAGAATCTCCGTCCCCACGCTCAGCAGCGACAAATCTCTGAGGCGGCTGTGAGTCCTCATTGATCGAAACCTGTTCTTGATCGATTCCTGAATGGTCGTTCGCCAGTGCAATTTGTGACCATCAAGCACAAAAAAATTCTAACAGCAACATGAACATCTGGGAATGAACCTTCAAGCTTGTCACGAATTAGGAATTTCAGCATGTCTGCCACAGAAGAAGAGCCTTCGATGCTCGCAAATGAAATAATCCGTTCAAGCTCATCGGGAAATGTGCCAGCCAGACCAGAATCATACTTTTTCACAAAGTCCATTGCCTAGAGGCGCATCTGTGCTGGGGAAATTTAAGCAGTTCCAATCTAAAATAACAGCAAATTGCCAGCAGACTTCGGTGTAAGCGTTCAAGCGAGCTGTGAGAGCGGCAGGGAGATTGTCAATCAGGAAGGCGGTTTCACAGCGGAACTTAGCTGAAGGATCTTGTGGCTCTGGCGTAGTCGTGCCTTCAGTGCTGTCGTATCGTGTCGATTGTTTTCGCTTTCTCTGGGTGCTTGCTCTGTACGAAGCATTGTCCGACACTTCCTTCGCAAGCTTTTCAATTTCATCGAACCTCTCTCTTAAGCCGCATACACAATCACACAACGATTTCATCAGGCTTACGGCAGCATTGAATGACAGTGTTGGGCTCTGAAGTGCCTTGCTGGTGACGTTGAAGCGCTGCAAAACTCTATCCCCAAACTAGGCCATCAGCGCGATTTCCAGCGTTGTCATTGCCTTCGGAAAAGAATTTATCTCGCCCTTCGTTTCTGCTCGTTCATTCATCATAATCTTCGGATAGTTCTATCAGGGCTGCTTTGATTTCTTTAGAACCTGCCACGAGAGCCTTCATGGCGTGCGCTCGCACTGACCACAGCGTGTCTGAGACTTGCTTTGGGATTACCGCTGTCGCGTTTTGTTTCGAGTGAACCTGGAATACAACCCAGCGATGAGTAGACGCAGCAAAGAAAACGTATATACGCTGTACAAGCCCGAAAAAACTAACGGCTTGCCTACAAGGATCTACAGCATGCGTCCCGACCAGGTTAAGAGAGTGAGCAGCGCAAGGGATAAAATTTGCTCGCGGATTGATATTTTTTTTTAAATGAGCCTACATGCCGGAGTATTTGCCAGCCATACTGCTCGTGTTGTCGAATGACTGGCCACGACAGTCTTGAAAGTTAACTCCCAGATTTTTTAAGAAGTCTAGCGTTGACTTCGCGAGATCTTCCACTTTGTGACTGGTTATGGGTAGAAACCCGAGAAAATGTTCTTCAGGCTCGTCGTTAGCGACGTAGCGAATGACCACTGTAAGCTGATCCCTGTGACTCGAATCAGGTGTAGAATTAACAGAAAGAGAGAAGTACTTGGCACTTGCAATCTCGTAAGTGATTTTTTTTTCGGACTTCAGTTCCAAGAGCTTCTACAACCTCTTCCACAATGGTTGAGGAGAGGTAGGATGTCTTGCCACACCCAGCGTTCCCAATGTTCTTTATACGGGCAGCTAGGAAAGTGTCAAACTTGGCGATCAGTTCAAGAGACTCAAGAAAGTTACAATTTTGGGGAGACACGATTAAATCGTTAGATCCCCTGAGAGAGAGCGCTCGTTCTGCCAGAAACATTACAACAGCAACTACGCGCTGAAGGACATTTCTCCAATAAGTTGCCCGTTCCGAGTAATGTTCTTCAAGGGATCGAATGACTGAGGTTCTAAGAGAACGTCGCTTGCCTGCAGGTCAAGCGCGCATTCTCTATGACACTCACATCCCTCCTGTGTCTTTAACTTCACATATGCCTTGTTCCATGAACTGAACCCATCTGGCTAAGGAAATTGGTCCTTTCTTGCCGACATCAGAGTACAAAGAAAGCAATATGCGGATCCTTTGGAGGGACTGTACAGCAGGCATTTGCACAAGACGACTTCGCCGTTGGTGTGGCGAGCATAGAACATTTCTTGCTTGAAGTGGCGGTGGTAGCCCTTCGGTGACACGTCAGTTGGCTGAAAGTGCCTCTTCAAGCAAGAGTAATCACCTTGCATGTTTCTAGCATTTTCACACATATCCTGGGTTTGTGCCACCCAAAAGTTGACACTGGCTGCGTGCTGGCAAAACCAGTCAGCGGGATCCATAGACCTGCAAGGACCCTCACCAAGCAATGGCTGGCCTGTCTCGGTCGGGCTGCTCGTCCCTGGAGAAACAGGCTTCATCGTAGTTGAAGTGACTGGCGCAAGAGTAGACACGGGACACTAAAAAGGCGACAAGGATAAGCGCACACTTCCAATGGGTGTTTATTACGAAAAGGTATGTATATATACTCTCGCGCCTTTTTAGTGTCCCGTGTCCACTCTTGCGCTAGTCACTTCAGCATGGAATACCAACTATATAGCCCGGTATCACACCATGCTTCATCGTAGTGTGCGATGAAGTTGGTTCTTCGAACATGCTCGTTGAGGCTGTTGACTGTAAAGCCATTGACAAGAGTGTTTCTCTTGCGTCTCCTTCAGCACAAACAGCCCCGCTGAGCGCGTGGTCCGCTTGGTCACCTTCACTGGCCTCACTGGTCGACGGATTACTAGCCGAGCTGTTGTCGCTGGCAAAATAGCTAGAAAGCTTAGGCATTTTTTTTTCTAAAGTGTCGCTAATTCTTTTTTTTTCATTGCTGCCAATGGCGCTTTTGAGCGCCAGAGAGCTCCTTTTTCCGTAGCATGGTGCAGTCACAGAGCCTGCAAGCCAAGTTTACGAAGCCATAAGTAAGTTATGTGAAGTATGTTTTTTTACAAAATTACTTTTTATTAAGCGCGACAATGAAGAATAAGCTCAAAACAAATTTATGAGTTGCATTACGGTAATTTAACAACACAATGAAAATCGCAAGAAGAAAGCAGACATTGGCGACAAACTCGCCGACGCGAGTTTAACGCATGGTCCGGGTTTCTGCTGCTTCCCGTATACCAACTACTCTCTCGACATGATCCGGATCTGTCTACAATATGAAGGAAGTTCACAGAATAAGACGATACAACAGGAATTCAGTTTACAATAAGATCTTTAGGTCATTATTGTTCGCATATCCTCAGAACGTTATGCACTCTCACGCGTACTCATTCAACTTAATTACAGCGACGCTCGCTCAGTCCAATGAGAGGAGACCGACAGTCTCCAAAGATGGCAAAAACAGAGCCGAAAATGTTGAAGCTTGGCGAAACCTGCCGCTCTAAATAAGGTAGTTAAAGAAAGCTCGTACCTGTTAATCACATCTGATGCTTATGCATAAAATTATTTGATAATGATCGAAGCAACACAAAAGCAAACGCACGCACTCCTTCATTGCGTAATAATATATTCGTAATCTAAGTCTTCAAATGCTAATCCGCTGAATATTATTTTAATGTTCCCAAGGGTCTCGCAGGGAAGTAGGTTGTGCCTCAACCTTCGCAAAATAACGAAAATAGCAGCACTGCAACTCTCACAGGAAACGTGCACACTGTACTTTCAAGCTATCTTAAAGTGCCCGTGTCAATTATTCGACATCAAATATAATAAATGCGCTTCCACTTGTTTCCGATACTCACATCAGATGCAATTTTTCAACGTCTTACCTTTAAGGTCAGCAGATGATCCGATTTTCCTTTAGTAAATAGACAACGACGAGTACAAAGAACAGGGCAGGGTTCAGAGCATGAAGGTTTGACTGGTCGCGCGCACACACGAGATTTAGTCAACCTGCGGACAAAACTCTAGCGAAAGCTGCTCGCCGGCTCCGCTCTGTCTACGTCCACTATGGCGCCACTAGAATTTGAGCCTTCTGTAAGGTTTAGCGTGTTGCTAGTAGAATTTTCTCAACCGTTTTTTCGTCCCTCGAGCGTAGCTCGGATTCGGTTACTGAAGTTACCTTTTTGGCTACTTCCGCTGGATCAGCTTTTGCATTTTCCGCTGAAAGCGACGCGATTTTACGAGCTTGGCCTCGCGTCAGCGCCTGTACTACGCCCTCTCCCAATTTAAGCCCTTTGTCACGCAGTAACTGATCCGACCGATTCGAAAAAATATAAGGGTACTGCAGCGACAAAAATTTGGAAACTGCAGCCTTGGTCACGGGCTCCCCGAACGGTCCACTGATTTCGACTTTGGCCATGGGCAGACACACGCTGTGTTCTTCTACAACCTGTTTGATCCATGCTACTTCTCCAGTGAAGTCATCTACCGTCACGTAGGATGGACAATGTCCATAGTGGCGGCACTGTCTCGCAGCACCCGGCATGGTTTGCCATTAACTTGCAGGTCGTGAAGATGAAGATATGGGCTTAAAAGTTCCATATTCTCGTCTTTTTCATCCACGTAGGAGAAAACTACGCTAGGCTTCCCGCAGTTTACAGCGATATGTCCGAGTTTGTGGCACTTATAGCAGCGGATTGGTCTAAAAGATTCGAATTTTCTTTTCTGCTCTTTTTGTACGGTTTCCCCGTTTGATTTCTCCTCGCTGTTTTCTGAGGGCTTTTACTCCACGTCTACAGGCTCCGGTGGTCTAGTCACGAACCCTTTTTGAACGGAAATGGTTTCCGCGGTTCATTTCGAACGTCCCAATTTCCATCCCCGGCGTTCAGCTTTCCACGCGTTGCGTACTCTTCGGCTAATACAGCCGCCCTTTCCCCAGTGTTTACATTTCCTCTGTCTTGCACCCACAGCTTCAAAAATTGTGGGATGCTTCTGTAAAACTGCTCTAGACACATGCATTCAATAATCATGTCTCTGCTCTCATACGCTTCCGCGCTTTTCAACCACTCGACTGGATTGGCCTTTAAGCTATTTGCAAACACCGGATACCCCTCGCTATCCTCCTTGCCCGTGTTTCTAAACCTCTGCCGAAAAGCTTCGGCTGAAAGGCGGTACTTCTTCAAAAGACTAGCCTTAACCTTTGCATAATCATATGCATCTTGTGCACTGAGTCTGGCGATTACTTCCGCAGCCTCACACAGCAACATAGACAGCAACCGCTGTGGCCATGTACTCGGACCGAAGTTCAGCTTCTCGCAAATCCTTTCAAAATTTCCTAGGAACAAGCCTATGTTGTTCCCGACCTCAAATGGCTTTAACAGCCTGTCCATGCGGTATTATTCTGCCTCACTTGATCGTCCCAGAGCCCCTTCACTTCCTTGAGACAACTCCAAACGTTTGCTTTCAAGCTCAAGTTGCATTTTTTTTTCAACTTGCGTTCCTCTCTGTCCGGTTGTTCTCTCTCTCTGTCCCGTTTCTCTCTTTTTCTAAAATGTTCTAACCCAATTTCAATGTCCTCCTCACTGGCCTGTTCGGAAATCAGCTTGAGCAATTCCGATTTTGGCATTTGCTTGTGTACCTCTAGGCCCAGTTCCTCACCAACAACCAACAATTCGTCTTTCAACAGTGTCCTAAACTCCATGATTGCTGCTTTACTGCCTTGGTCCTGCTCGCTAAACCTAACTAGGGAAACACAACCTAGCTAACAATCAACAATCCAGTTTCCCTACTGACCTAAACAGAACAACCACAATATGAAGCCTAGAGAGTCAAAGCAAGAACCAAGCACTCACCGCAGACACAGCACCACGTCGCAAAGTCTGTCTCACCGCTGTTAGCCAGTTGTAATGGTTGGGGTCGGGCATGAAATAGATGGCAGCTGGCCCATGCCGTCGTCCAACTCATCCACGCTGAGGACGCGTTGTTGAAAGGAGGGACTTGTTCTCATCGAGAACGAGGAATATATGATTTATTTACAGTATCTACATGAGAACGTTACAGTTAATCAGTCTAGCATGACTGAGAGAGAATGAACACTCCGCAGCCGCGCAACCGCTGCTTATAAACACTCTGTCCTCCCTAGATCTCTAGGGGGGTGGGGGGGACGGCCGTTCAACCGTCGACCAATTCGGAGCGTCCAAAGGCATCGTAGCCGACGCGCCTTTGAAGGGGAGGGTTTACACACTCACTTCCGCACAGGTTTCACTGACCACACCAAGGTGAGAGGGTTTTCGCAGACACGGGTCTTGCCTCGAGCAGGCGCCTTTTGGTGCTAGAGTTGACCCCGCAGACGGTGGCCGCCCGCGTCTGTCCATTGACTGACGACTTCTAAGACCCGTGAGACGGCGCGGCAAAACACTTTGTTCCAGGAGTTCTACCGCTTCAAACAAGCCGTGATGGTGATGGCGAATACACTAACAATACATGGTCCGCCGACTGCGTGTAGACATCCCGGCGTCGTTCGGTTGGGGACGCCGCGCATTGTGGTCCTTACAAAGCGAGTCGTCGCAGCAGACATGGTGGTGCTAACGCGCTGGGGACTGACGTATTGTCGTCCTTTCAAAGCGAGTCGCCGCAGTAGACTTGGTGGCACCGTTCGGTTGGGGACTGTCGCTTCCCCGAAGATCGTCAGCGACTGTCGCTTCCCCGAAGATCGCCAGCCTCCGCAGGTCGAACGTATTAACGCCTTCACAGACTCTAGAGGCTGACTGGCGATCCTGAACTCTTGTTCCCTTACCCGGCTATTGGTCATTATCTTTGTCTTATGCATATTAACCTTCAACCCCACTCTTGCACTCTCTCTGTTAA
The DNA here is from genome assembly GCF_023375885.2 of Dermacentor andersoni. Classification (NCBI taxonomy): domain Eukaryota; kingdom Metazoa; phylum Arthropoda; class Arachnida; order Ixodida; family Ixodidae; genus Dermacentor; species Dermacentor andersoni. The sequence continues at coordinate 98,689,875 of NC_092814.1, read as the reverse complement.
GGTCCTCAATCATTTGTTGTAACTCGTCTGCAGTATTGCTGCATAGAACAATGTCAACGGCAAACCGAAGGTTGCTGAGATATTCGCCGTCGATCCCTACTCCTAAGCTTTCCCAGTTTAATAGCTTGAGAGAGAGGGGGGAGAGAGAGTAATAACGTTTATTTGCACTCGGAAAAAGAACCCCGAGGAGTCAAGAGTCTTCCTGTCTCTTCGGCTTGCTCCTCCCTTTTCAGCTGGCTGATGCTCCTTGGAGCTCAGCGGTGTCCAGGGCCATGCGGATGTCTTCTCTTTGATCCTCTTCCTTCGAGCTGGTCATTAAAATCTCCCAGGATTGTCTATCCCTATCTGGTTTACTGGCGGACATGATCCATATTATGTGGATCATGTCCGCCTTTGCCCCGCAGTGTTTGAAATTCATATTCTCAGTGTTACGGCGCCATCTCTTCGGAATGTAGGGGTTGCAGATCACCTCCGCTTGGTGTTGCCTCCATGTTGTCTTTTAATTCTTGCATACTTAGTTTCTTATGCGCCTGTGGCAGTGTTTTCCTTTCCATTCTATAATAAGTAAAAATTTCGCTGTAAGTGTTTATACCTTCTTCTTTCTGTTGGGGCTCCCTGGCTGGAAAGGCAGCATTGTTGCACCGGTGAATAAGCTCTCGGGCCAATGCGTTCGCTTTCTCGTTGCCGGAAGAGCCTTCGTGGGCAGGAGTCCATATAAGGTTTACTAATGCTTCTGGAATTGGTCCTTTCTCCAATACGTTAGTGCCTCTTTGGAGATTCTCCCTGCGGTATAATTCCCGATGGCTGTTTTGGAATTTGACACTATGATTTTGAACCCTTTTTGAGTCAAAGCTAGTGCTATGGCCACCTCCTCTGCAACCTCCACTCTGTTTTGCGTGGTGCGGCAGCTCTTTGAGTTCTCACCGTTAGCCTGTGTCGTCACTGAGAGGAAACCTGGTCTGTCTTCATATTCTACTGCATCCGTGTAGAACACCCCTTGCTTTTTATCTAGCGATTTTTGTGATGCTTTAACCCTGTCTTTCCTCCTATCCTGGTGGTGACTGGGATGCATGTTCTTCGAACGTGGTGGTATGCGCATCCTGTCTCTCATTTGTGACGGAATGACTCTTGTGTTTCTTACTTTGTTGTGGGTTTTGTATCCTAGTTTCTCTAGAATTATCAGACTACTTTTGCTTATCATTAGTCTCTGTTGCTGGGAGACTAGTGTGGCTTCGATCAACTCTTCTATAGGGTGTTTGAAATGCCCATGTTTAGTATCCTCTGCGTAGATGTGCATGGTGGCAGGTTTAGGGCTGTTTTAACTCCTTTCCTAATGAGCATTTCTATTTTGTTTTTCTCGGCCTTTGTTAGTTTAAGGTACGGTGTTGCGTATGTGATCTTGCTGATCGCGAAGGCCTGGACTATCTTGTTGGTGATTCTTCTGAGGAGTCGACATGTTTGGCTTACGCTCATTTCAAGCTTTCGGATCGTTTCCGTATATCTTTCATTGTCCTGAATGTGCAAGCCTAACACTCGTATAGCTTTTACGTTTGGAATCGTGTCCCCGTTAAGCATGAGTTTTATCCCATGGTTAGGGGTTTTCTTTTGCATTTTCTGTGGACTGATGAACAGAGCCATTAAAAATAGTGGTGTTTTTGACTTTGTAGCTGAACATTTAAAGGGACCACTAAAGCGAAACAATAAATCAGTTTAGACTAATGAAGCATTGTTTGAGAACCCTGCAGGCAGTCATTTCAAAATAATAGTTTGATTATTAGATGAGACAATGAAGGTCGAAGTATCAGTATTTGAATTTCGCGCCGAAATCCCGACGCCGGTACGTCACTGTGACGTCAGGGATTCCAAAGTATGTTTTAGCATTTGGGCCGCGTTGGCTGAGTAAAGGTTCCCGAAACTTGCCGTGTTTAATATTTGGTTTCTTTAGAACACAATGTAGTCAATCTGTACCGCTATATAATTAAGTAGGCCCTAGAAGGTGCCATCAAAATCCATGACGTCACAGCGACCAGGTGCGGGAACTTCAAGGAGTTGTCGCCACCCATCTTTCATTCACGCGCTTTTTCTGGCTTACTAAGAGTCTTATCACAGTAAGAGTGGTGTTTTTGGCGTCATAGAAAGGTAATTTACTGATGCAGAAGAAATCATTTTTTCTCTTTAGTGTCCCTTTAAGTCCGGCTTTTTCTAAGTGCTCTTCAATTCTGTTGATCGCCTTTTGCAGCGCTTCTTCTATGTGGGCGTCACTGCCTCTATTTATCCATAGGGTGATGTCATCCGCATAGATCGTATGTTCTAGACCCTGTAAGTCCTTAAGTTTGTGCGGGAGTCCCATCATTAGTGTGTTGAAGAGAGTGGGTGAGTGTACAGAGCCCTGCGGTGTTCCCTTGTTGCTGAGCTCTACCTCTTTCTCCTCGTTACCCCCTATACTGACCACTACCGTTCTGTCAGTCAGAAAGTCCTTTATATACTCGTAGGTACGTCTCCCTACGTTTAGGCTACTCAATTGTTCTAAGATTGCATTGTGGTCTACGTTGTCAAACGCTTTGGCCACGTCTAAGCCAATGATGGCATTCGTGTCCTTCGTTTATTGGTCGAGAATATGCTCTTTAAGCTGTAGCATGACGTCGCATGATGATAGGTGTGCTCTGAAGCCTATCATCGTGTCAGGGTACATATCTTGGTCTTCCAAGTACCTGTTGATTCTAGATTGTATGGCGTGTTCCATTAGTTTCCCGACGCATGACGTGAGGGATATTGGTCTTAGGTTTTCGAGACTGAGCTTTTTCCCCGGTTTTGGAATTAGGACTAATTTAGCATCCTTCCATTCTTTAGGGATTTTACCCTTCTCCCAACCCTCATGCATAAAATTGGTCAGGTTTACTGTTGACTTGTCGTCTAGGCTCCTCAATATCCGATTGCTGATTCCGTCCGGTCCTGCAGCTGTTTTCGTTCTTAGTTGATTCAGCTAGACCCTAACCTCTCCTACCGTGACGGGGCTATCCAAGAGGGAGTTTTCTTCCCCTTTGTAGTCCGGTAGTGTTTGTTGCGGGCCGCATTTAAGATATCTATCCTTAACTTCGGCGAACAATTGTCCATTACTGCCTTCGTATTTATACACTAGTTTCTGCATGGTTCTATGCGTCTCTGATTTGCTGCTTTGGGGATCTACTAGGTGCCTCATTAGTTGCCATGCGTTTGATTTACCAATTTTGGGATCCATCTTTTCCCATATGCTATTCCAATTTCGTTTCGTGAGTTCAAGTGCGTATTCTTCAATCTCTCCTTTCAGGTGCGCTAATGCCCTTCTAATGTTTCGATTGCTTCTATTCTCTTTCAGTTGTTGCTCTAGCTGCCTCTTTTTCCTCCATGGTCCGACCATTTTCCAGTCTACTAACTCTTGCATTTCATCTGCCTCCGCCTTCTCGGTGGCCTCTTCAACTGCTTCCAAGAGGGCTTTGCTCCAATTGCCTACATCTTTGAGCTCCTATTTTTCGACACATTTCTGCCTAAAGAGGTACCAATTTACCACTTCGATCTGCTTGGAGTTGGGACTTGGTATGCCGTGTTCTTCCACCGTCTCTATTCTGTGGTCGCTTCCCAAGTCCTCTCCCGTGTTACACCATCGTGCGGTTATGTGTCCCCCTATGAGAGTAAGGTCCTGTGTGGTGTCCCTGCAAATGCTATTTCCTTTTCTCGTCGAGATTTGAGGACCTGCTAGTGTTAGTCCATGCTTGGAGATACTATCCCATAATTATCTGTCTTTTTTGTTGCGAGCTTTTGTACCCCCAAGCCGTGTGTCGCGTGTTAAAGTCTCCGACTATGACTATGAGCAGGCACGTACCAAGGTGGGGGGGGGGCGAAATTAAGCGGCATATCCCCCTCCTCGCCCACGCCACCACTCCTCACACACATTCATAAAGCGCCGAAAAATCAATCGATTCGGCGGTCAACATTTTGCTGCCTTTTACAGCTAAAACTGTATATGACTAACCTTCCGTAGTTTTTTCGGCGTCCGTCAACAGTAAAAATCATCATGTGGGCCGATCCTGGTGATAGTGCAGAAAGAGTCAAGCTCGATGGCGCATACCCCTGTGGGCTCGGGAACCTGTAAGGCGCCCTTCGAAATCTTCGGGATGGGCCCACGTATGGGGAGTGCCTAATGCCTGCTTCACCTCCGCCGCGGGCCGGCCCGGCATTGCACTACCGTCGGGATCGGCCCACGTATGGGGAGTGCTTAACGCCTGCTTCACCTTTGCCGCGGGTCGGCTCGGCATTGCACTACCTACGGGCCGATCCGCAGCGGAGGTGAAGCACTTTGCTTTTTGTTTGAGAGCTTTGACTGTCGTCAGCTTTCGCTGCCATTCCATCTTCACAGAGTGGAATGGTTGTCAATTTTTTTCACTCTTCTTGGATGACGGTAGTTATCGGCATCTCCTGGGGTATGAGGGCCATCTTTCTTATCGATTCAGTGCCCGCGCGATTAAATCTAGATGAGTTCAGTTGTCACCATCTATTCAACGATCACGCGCATCGCTGTTGCTTCGTTAGTTCAACCTTCTGTGTTTAGACTGATCCAGGGACCAGGAAAGCGATTCGGTTCGTAGTCAGCTGGTCTGTATGCTCGTGGAACGAGTTGCGGCCGGAGAAAACGCCAGTTGCGTTTAACTTTTCCTTTTGCTTCATTATTTCCTCGAGTGACGGCTCGCCGCGACGCTGGCAGATCCTAGGAAATTTCATATACCCGCGACATGTGTTAGATAAGGTGGAAAATAAAGTAATGCGAAACAGCGTCCATCATCAGACCCTGCAAATACCGTTAAACCCAGACGCAATATGTCTGTCACCCGTTACCTCGCCTGGTTTTTCCTAATTGTACAGCACTTTTCGTGCAATATTGGCAACTGGAAACAAGAGTCGCAAGGAGTTGAGAAATTAAGCGATCTACTAAGGGAAAGCGCCGAGGCAACAGCTAAACAGGAAGGAAAAGCGAAAATTAACAAATTTAACCATTGTTTGTGAAAATATTTATGGATGAAGATCTTTTATTATAAAAGGAAGCAGTCAAAACGCAGCCGGAAGTGGAGAATAATGTTTGGAATGATGCTTCGACAGTTATCAGGCGAGCCACCTGACGTAGCCACTCCTCTGCTGTGCTAACATGGGTGTTTTCATAACCTTTCGCGGTGGGCGCAGTACGTCTAGAGTCGCAGCGTCCTGCGCTCTACGCGGGTTTACGAGACTGGTGACTACGCATCGCTACGCAATTTCCCGAATAACAACACGAGTCGGTTTTGGCACTTAAATTGGTAGAGCAGTAAACGAGGGATCCGAAAGAACTGTGATTGTTCCGCAAATATATATATATATATATATATATATATAATTATGGGGTTTTACGTGCCAAAACCACTTTCTGATTATGAGGCACGCCGTAGTGGAGGACTCCGGAAATTTTGACCACCTGGGGTTCTTTAACGTGCACCTAACGTGCGCCGCCGTGGCCGGGATTCGAACCCGCGACCACGTGCTCAGCAGCCTAACACCATAGCCACTGAGCAACCACGGCGGGTATATATATATATATATATATATATATATATATATATATATATATATATATAATTCTTCCAGAGCCAATTCAAAAGAACGCTACTAGAAATCTTTATTCTACACTTTAGCTTGTTTACTTGTTCTTGTCAGTGTTCTTCCTGCGTTGCTGTCATGCGCGAGTCCGTCTGATGTGGTTCCTTGTTTGTCAAGTAAAGGAGAGGTGTATCTCACAGGCGTACCTGTGAGGCACACCTTACTTCAATTCTCTTTTGCGGGTTTACGCGTCTTTATATGGCGAATGGTGGGCATTATTCCCATTTGTACTAGTAAAGGTACCTCCCCCCCCTCCTCATTTGCATACAAAAGTTACCTTGGTTTGCGCCCCCCCCCCGCCCCCCGAAAAAAAAATCCTGGGTACGTGCCTGACTATGGGGCTGTTCCCTGCAATATTTTTGGCCCTTTCGATAGCATTGGAGAGATTGTGTCTCCTTACTTGACCCCTTTCTTTATAGGTATCTTTATATATATATATATATATATATATATATATATATATATATATATATGTGTGTGTGTGTATATATATATATACTTTCACTATGAATGTGCCACCCACTGTGAGACAAGAGATATGAAACCTGAAAATGTATATAGATATGTGTAGTACACCTCTCATCAACATCCTGCCCTCGACAAGCATCATAGATGGCCTTCCTCCTCAAAACAATGCTGCGCGTGTGTCACCTACAAGCTTCGCGTCATTAATATCGTCGCACGGGCACTTTTTTATTGCGATTTAGAATTTGTCTGATTATTTATTTCTCTTTATTTATTTAGAGTTTATTTCTCTTTGATCGGGGAGGCGCGCCTGTGTGCCCGAATTGAAAAAAAAAAAGAAAGAACGGGAAAAAAAAAATTAATGAAATACGAAAAGGAAAAGGAAGCGGTTGTCATCAACACCGTCTCTTGGGGAACGCACTGCAATAGGAACGTATGTCAAGTGAAACAAAATGTCTGCCGTGTTAATTTTATCGTTTTACTTTCCCCAATATGAACACGAAAACATTAACTTTTCATGTTTTAAAATAATATAGCCTGAAAATTGATATTGACGATTAGTATGAATTTAATATCATTCTTTAATTACAAAATTCGATTTCAGTAGTCTTCCATTTTTACCTACTGTCACCCGATTCATGGCCGATCCCCCGTAGTGGGTTGAGCCATATCCGTAGGCACCAAACCAAACCATTGCGTTTATTCGTTTTTTGTTTTTATCCCAAAAACATTTGGCGCTTTTTTTTTTTTTCAAAAACGAAACAGAAACTTTTATTGTACTTAATGTAGCTGTACTATGGCTTAGGTATCTAATACTAAAATATTATGTGCAGTTTTTCCGTGGCTGTTAGCAAGTTCCAGGAGAAATTAATTGCATTCCAGAAATAAAATGGAAATTTTCTTTAGCGCAATAGGCGAATTGCTGGTTCACAACGTTGTGATCAGCATAAAATGGCTGCAAGTTTAGGTAGCAGAGCTCCGTCAAAGCGGCATAAATGGCACTTTGCTTCTTCTCAGAGGCAAGTACAAGCGTGTTACTGCTTACGATTACTTTTTGTGGCGCTAATTTAAACTAATGCTGAGCATATGTATTCCTACCTACTCTTGTCTTGTTGTTTCGCTTCTTTCTCTTCGCACAGGTGCAGCAGAGTTGTGCTCGTTGATGACGTTGCGAAATAGTTTCATGACCACATTTTTAAGCAAAAAAACATGACCTCCTTAAAATTTTGAAGCTTAAAGGCTTGTCCTCCATGGGTGTCTGCCCCTGTTCCTCATTTTTTCTTAGTTCATACATAAAACACGGCTGTGTATTCCTGGGCGAAATGCAACCGGGGTTTCATTTCCATGAGTCAACGCTTGCAAGCTTGGGGAATTGAACTGAGCTGTGACAATTTTTGTTCCTGCAGACGCTGTCAATAGTGCCTTAATCTTGTTTCATGGAATGCACAAGCTGCGTACGCCTTGTTGGTGATCATCGTGGTATCGATTCTGTCTTGCAAATAATGCAGCGAAATCATGTGTGAAAGAATACTGTCGTAACTGTGTCATGAAAGTTGTATTGAACACGTAGATGTGGCCATGACAGCATGAATGGGTGCTGTGTGTCGCTTCTATACTTAGTTGCAGATAGGATCCGGCGATTAGTGCCCTTCTGTTGCACCTTTCACCAATTACTCTTTCTTGTCTAATAAACGAGACTTGACTGTAACGCCATGTTTCTGCTTTGTCCTGTAGGCGAACTGATAGAGTGACGGAGCTGGCATCACCTCCGGGCTTTAGTTCATCCCTTGGACAAGGGCACAGTGAAGCTAGTCGTGAAACAGAAGCAAACCTTATTGTGAAGGTAAGATATCTTAAGTTCGAATATCTCGCAGTCGATAATATAGCGAACTGGCAAAAGACGCGAAGATAACACGAAAATGCCATATTTGCATAAACCATCCTGCATGAGCTATAATCTTTTCCCATATGTTGTTGCACTTTTTGATGGGGTTGCTTGCCCACTGATTCTCACCTACTCCTTCCTCATTGTCTTCATGCTGATATCTTCCACCTTAATAATTCATTGAAATAATTTGTTGCCACTTATTGGGCCAATCTCGTGTCCATTTGCCACCAGTCAGAAGTCATTGATTTCTTGTGGACATGTCCCTTCTCATTTGGTCAAAAGCAGTCAGAATACTTGCAAAAACTTCAGTTGCACTGTTTTAATGTCATGTTCACTGACTAAAAACATCATTTGCAGACTCACCCCCGTATTCAGAAATGCGACTTAAGTCGAAGTCCATGCTTGACCTGATTTAAATGACGCCTGGCGTTAACGTGCCCAAAGACGCTCACTGCGTTTCCTTCGGCGCAGTCACGATAGGCGTCACTTATATCAAGTCAAGCATGGGCTTCGACTTAAGTCGCATTTCTGAAGTTGCTTTTCCTAAATGGATTTTTCCAAACTCTCTGCTGAGTAAAGCGACATATGTAGCATTATAAGGTTTATGGATAGCAAGATATCTTTGTGTATCTTTGCAGTTGGCTTCGCAAGGCAAAATAGACATAGGTTCTCTGTAACCAAGGCAGAAATTGTTTTGTTAAACTATGTACTTGTTAATCACCATGCTTAGCATCATGTGCGTAATGATGAAATGCAACTTGGATAACGCATTGCAGCAACTACTGTGGTGCAGTGTGAATATATCTTTCTTTGAAGTGAGTGCAATATGTGACCTCTTCTATCAAATTTCACAGAACAAAAAAAAGGAAAAGGTTGTGGTCTTTCTTATTTATCTTTTCTGTATACATTGTTGTCTAAATTTCATATCTTACCAGTAATGCTCTGGAAATTATTCACTGATGATTGTGGGTGTATGAAGAGCATTCAATAATTTATCCACCTGAGTGTGAAGAAAACAAGCCCGCAATTTGAGACAAGTGTGGAGATGTTACGACAAGTCCCAAGGTAACCTATACAGAGTAGCTTCTCATGTCTGAAGAGACCAAGTACTGGGAGAACCCTGGTGTGCAGCAAGTATCTGTATGCTTGATCTGCTGCTTAGTCATTAAACTTTTTAATAAAGAAGGGAGAAGTCCAAAGGAAACCCACGGATACATGGCTGTAGTTTATGATCAGTCTACCCCATTCTCCTACAAAGTAAATTTTTGTAGTAAGCAATTCAAGTTGGGTAGAGACTCCATTGAAGACGATCCTCACACAGGATTGCCTGTGCAAGCAACTTCCACAGAAATGAGCAGGAAAATCGTGGATTAAATTTTGCAAGACATATGGTTTAAGGTCTTCAGATTAAAGTCTTCGGAATTGTTTTCTAGGGGGTTGCTGGGACCCAGCCAGCTTTCCACCCCTCTCTCTCTACACACACACGCGCACGCGCGCGTGCGCTAGGGTTATTGAAAAAGTAAGGGTCGCTTGCTTATATTTAAATATTTACACGTCAGAATAAAGTTTTTTTTTTGTGCAGTGCCATCAGTTAATTCTTTGCGAATGTAATGAAGTTATTGTTTTGGCTAAGTAGTTGTCTGCTTGTGGAGGAGTGCAGGTGACAATGTCCATGAAAATTGTTGCTCCCGCCTGTTGGGAAGTGCGAGCTGCAATTTGATTTTTGCATGCAGAAGGATCATCAGCTTCTCAAATTCATGGAGAGTTGTGCCTAGTTTATGGACCTACGGGGATGAGTGAAGGAAAGGTCAGAAAATCGGTGTCGAGACTTCAAAAATGGCCGCACAAATGTGCACGATAAAGAGCAGAGTGGCAGGCCCAGCATCCAGACCAATGGAACTTTTTAACAAGTGGACTGGGAATTGCGATTAGATTGACAATTGCCAGCTAGTGGTCTGGCTGATAAATTTCCTCTTGTTGGACGCACTACAATTTACACGATTGTAACTGAATAGCTCAGATATCACAAAGTGTGTGCAAGGTGGATACCAAAAATGCTTATCGACCAACTCAAACAGCAAAGAATGTCAAGTGGACGAGGGTTTTTGGACCGCTACCAACAAGACATAGATTAGTTGTTTTCGCATGTTGTTACAGGCGACGAGACTTGGGTATCCTACGCCACTGCAGAAACAAAACAAAAATCAGTGCAGTGCTGCCACTCTTCACCAAAACTAAAAAAATTCGAGCAATCTCCTTACTCGAGTTGGAAAATGATGGCTACCGTTTCCTGGAACAAAAAGGGCGTTCGTCTGGTTGATTTCATGGAACGTGGGACCACGGTTACAGCTGATGTATTGACACATGCACTTGTGTATCTTTTTCGGGTGACTGCTTTTCACTGTCATTACCACGTGACATCTGGTGGAGGTGTGGGGTATACATGATCTTGTTCAGTTGACGATAATTGATGCAGCAATGTAGGGTTCCGTACTTTTTCTTCACCAAGACTACAGGAGATGCCCTCAGGCTCTTCGACGGCTGGATGATGTCGTCATGCAGCATTTCATTTACTTGTCGCCTTATAGCTTCACATTCTCACTTCGAAACTTGGGAAGGGCTCTGGCAGAGTGGTTGAGCGCACTTTTCGGTTATTATGCGATGCTTTGCAACAGGTATTTGTCGGATCCTTGATGATGTCGAAAAGCAGTCCGGTCACTGTCAAAATCGGAAGGCAGTTATTCTATGACCGAAAAGGAATGCCTTGCCATCATTTCAGCTGCAGCAAAATTTCGCCCTTACCTATATGGCAGGGTGTTCAAAGTCGACAGTGACCATCACACGTTGTGTTGGCTAGCGAACTTAAAGGACCCATCAGGATGCCTGGTGCACTAGAGCCTCCTTGCCGACCATTATAGCAGATCGGGATGGATTTGTTGGGACCTTTTCCGACGTCAACATCCGGAAATAACTGGATCATCGCGACGATGAACTACCTCACCCACTTCGTTGAAACGAAAGCTCTGCTGAAAGGTAGCACAGCCAAAGTGGCAAAATTCTTTAAGAACATCCTGCTGTGACATGGTGCGCCAGAAGTCCTCATCACCAACAGAGGAACGGCTTTTACAGCAGAGCTCACCCAATCCATTCTGCAATACAGCCAGACAAGCCACAGGAGGAGAACTGGCTACCACCCACAGATGAATGGTCTTACGGAGCGCCTGAGTATCCTTGCCAACATGCTAGCAATGTACGTCGATGTCGAACACAAGACGTGGGATGCAGTACTGCCATTCGTAATCTTCGCTTATAACATGGCAGTGCAAGAAACAACTCAAATGACTCCGTTCAAGCAGTTTTATGAAAAGAACCTGACGACGACTCTTGACACCATGCTGCTGCATGTCACCGACAAAGAGAATCTCAACATCGCCACCTATCTCCAGCACGGCGAAAAAAACGACAGCTTGCCCGCCTGCACATCAAGAATCGACAGAGGACCGATAGCTGGCACTACAATCTTCGTGTTTGGGTTTGGACCCCAATATGCCGACGAGGACTTATTGAGAAGCTTTTACGCCGCTATTTCGGACCCTACAAGATCATCCGATGCATTGATGCACTCGAGGTCATGCCAGACGGCATTTCGCTATCACAGCGGCGGCACTCACGACCTGAAATAGTCCATGTTGTGCGACTTAAGCTGTTCTGCCAGCACTAACGAACTTTGGGACTTTGCATAGCTATACTTTGGACTTTCTCTTTTTGGACTTTCTTTTTTTTGGACTGTTACTTTCGACTTTGTTTCTTTGTTGTTTTGTTACTTTTGTTTAATAAGAGTTCTTTTGTTTTTCACTCTTCTGTTATGCTTGTAGCGTGGGGACGATGTTATGAGAGGGGAGCATTGACACATGTACTTGTGTATTTATTTCGGGTGACTGCTTTTCACCGTCACTACCACATGACAGTATACTGTGATATGTTCACCAAACTGAGATGTGCAATCCAAAATAGACAGCGTGGGAAACTGTCCTCTGGAATTGTCCTCCTCCATGGCAACGCGCATCCTCACACTGCTGCCCAAACCAACGAGAAGATTCAAGATTTTGGTTGGGAACTTCTTGATCAGGCACCCGACAATCCCAACCTTGCACCAAGTGACTATTTCCTCATCTTACACTTGAAACAGTGGCTCGGGGGACAACGCTTTCAAGACTCCGAAAAACTCAAGACTGCCGTTGTCAACTGGTTCAATTCCCAGGCGGTGAACTTCTGTGCACAGGGTCCAAAGAAACTGGTGCACCGGTACGAAAAGTGCTTAGAAGTTAGCAGTGATGTAGAAAAATGAAGTAGGCTTGTACTAAACTAAACCCCTTTTAGGACCAAACAGCCCTTACCTTTTGAATAGTGCGCACACGTTTGTGTGTGTGTGTGTGTGTGTGTGTGTGTGTGTGTGTGTGTGTGTGTGTGTCTTTATTTTCTGACGTCACAATAAACATGTCTTTTGTGTGTGTGTACGTCCTCTAATAAGTAACACTCTAGAAAAACATTCTGTGGATATACATAATACAAAATTAAGAAGCGGGCCACCCGCCATGGTGTCTTAGTGGCTATGGCATTGCACTGCTAAGCACGGGATCAAATCCCGGTCACATTGGCAGCATTTCGATGTAGGTGAAATGCAAAAACATCCATGTACCATGCATTGGGTGCATGTTAAAGAACCCCAGGTGGTCAAAATTAATACGGAGTCCCCCACTACAACGTGCCTCATAATCAGATCATGGTTTTGACACTTAAAACCACAGAATTTTAATTTTAAGAATGGAGCTTACAGATGTAGTAGCATACTCGGCAGGTTAGTAATGTCACATGCGGTCATTGTCGGTGGCAGTTGGCCGAAAAGGTGGCCAGCCACCACCGGCAACGTTCGCACGTGACATCACTCTATAAACCTGTTCAAACTAACCCGCTGAGGATGACAAGGCCGCCTTTGATGAAGGCCCTCTTATCGAAATGCTGGCCAGCCTTTCTGAAGCACTTTATCCCTGTTTATAACCTTTGTACCACGAATATATATGTATTTTCTTGTGTGAGCCTTTCATTGATTACATTATTGCGATTAATATTTATCGGCTTTGTCAATTTGTATGCAAAACATATAAATTCATGAAAAACTGCATCTTAAACAGCATCATTGTTTGAAATAGGCTGTGGAATAATGTGCAGGCTGGTGAACAGGTGGCATTGACGAAGGAACTAGCATTTTGCTTGGTGCTGCCAGAAATTTAGATATGTTGTAGCTGCACTAGTAGCTGATGCTTATTGAGACTGTCTAAATATGCGCTTGCAATAATTGTGAAATAAAGCTTCAGTCCAATACGCTGCATATTTTCACAGTGCATTTTTCAAAAGGGGGGCAAGGCACAAGATTGCTAGCAAATCGCTATGATTTGCGTACTAGATAGCTTCAATTTTGCATTAAATTATGTTCCAAAATTGTTGTTGCACGCTTAATTGGTAAGTTTTAGTTATTTACATGCTTGATCAGTGGAATTGTTCACACATGTGATGTCCACTGTGGAGAGCATAAAATAAGCCGCATAACTCGCATATTCCTATGTACATAAGGGGCGATATTTTCATTACTGATAAATATTAGTAATAAAACAGTTACTTTGTGAGTCATTAGTGCTGCCTAGTTGAAAGAGAAGGAATAATGCTGAGAAACTTATAATTCACTTCTATTTCGCACGTCATTGAAAATGACCCCACCGTAGGAATTGCTAAGTCTACAGGTTAATTTTTCGACATGTAAAAAAAGGCAACAGACGTGTGTGACCTTGTAGAATCATGGTCCAGCTGTTTTGCTGTTTATTTTGCTCAGTTGCATTACAAATTTCAGTTGCTTATAAAGAACCACACACTTAAGAATGGTGCCTGCATGTGACTCGTACATTGACACTGTTCCTCACAGGCTCTTAACGCTTTCAATCTCTCAACTGCTATGTGTTTCTTCATATTGTGTTTGTCTTTAATGCACTTTTATTGTGTTACCGAAAAAACTCGCCCAGCTGTTACTTTTGTTTAAGGAATTTTCAGCCAAGGCTGTACTTCCACCACATGCTTTTTAACTCCAGATGCATATTGGCCATAATGTTCCCCCATCCACCAAATTTGATATTGGTGGCTTATAGTTCTCCCAGGTTGGCAGGCTAGATTCTACACTGTAATTGGACGACACCCTCTGAACGTTGCCTACATATCACCAGAACGTTCCCCCTATATTCATGGTATATATACAACATGACTCGTTTATTCATTGAGGACACCCAGGTGTCATAAATAACATATGAAAATAGGGAGCAAACGACGGTTCAGTAATTATTTGCAGAGATCCTTGTTAATTTAGAAACATTAATGTTTCACCACACAATGCACATAACACGCCCCAGTTTTCACCAAATTGAAACATGTGATGTAGAGTCCTTTCGGGACATTGGGAGACACAGTGGATAACAGCTGTATAACACATTCAAGCACTTGATGATGGAAAGAAGTGTTTGGAATGCAGAATCTTGCAGATGCACTTGTCATGTTGTCAACTTCGTAGTTCGCCTGCACATTACTATAACATTTTCCCTATTTTCACGGAGTATGAAGAAAGTAGCTCAATTAATTCACCGAACACATCGGAGAAACTGACTATGAAAAAGTGGTAAGTATTTGTTTGCAAAACTCATACTCACGCCAGAAACGTCAATGTTTCGGCACACATTACACTTAATATCGCCCTCTGTTTTCAGCTAATGTAAACTCAATGTGAAATATAATTATCTTGCGACACTGGGAAACATAGCTGATAGTGGCATATGACGCTTTCGAGCACTTGCTTAAGAAATTTTTCGCAAATGGAAGTAATTAAGTGATGCTTTTTGAAAATTTTGCCCCTGCATCACGCATAATATGCCCCTTATTCTCTCAGAATGTCAACTTTGTGGCACATTGAGTTCTTTCAGGACATTGTGCAAACTTCCTGTAGAGTATGTAAAATACACATGTAAAGCTTTCGGTACACATCACCCATAACGCGGTACCCATTCTGTGCAAATACAGAATTAATACCACCTTTGCTTCTTTCAGGGCAGCGAAGAAAGATTGGGAGCGTTTTAATAATAATCTACACAGCCAAAAAACGAAGGTTTAGTAATTGTCATTTAGTCATTAATTAAGCAACATATTTGAACATTTTTCTGTCTATTGCCGCCAGCATTCCGTCTAAATATAGCTTAGTTATATAGGCAATGCACTTGAGATAGCATGCACACTAAGAAATTAAGTGCTTCTTGGGAGTCCTCACTTATTGTGTCCATGTTTTTTCAAGTGCGCTCGTATAACAATGTCATGAATTACCAACTAGCTTATCAGGATGCCTTAAGCTCCGAATAGAAAACTCTGTGAATTATTTAGTTCTCCCAGGATGCTATTAAAAGAACCATGTAACATTTTCGAGTGCTTCTAGTTGTACTAGTAACTTAGCTGTAAAAATTTGCAGAGCAATGTTGGAAGCAATGTGAACATTTAGCAACATATTTATTCTCTAAGTAGATGCTGCCCATATAACATTAGAAATGAAGATTAGTTTTCTAAATTCCTCTTTAATGAGCTGTTCTTTCAAATGTCAGCATTCACAGAAGTTAAGTGAAAATATTTATTAAAAAGCAGAGGGACACCCACATGAATAGTAATTAATAAGGGAAAGTTAGGAACAACTTAAAAGAAACCTCAGATGTTGGTGACAGAGGCCTGGCAATGACAAATTAGGCTGCAGGAAAGAAGAGGGGCTCTGTACCTGTTCCCCCTGTGAGACTTCGGAGGTTCGGAGGAACTCCTCTGCAGGTTCATTTACAATAATTCATGAAAAGTTGGGCATGTCGAAGGTTGGTGCATGATGGGTTCCAAGAGCATTGGTGCCATTCCAGAAATTTGTGGGCTTCAGTGCTATTAGGAGAACTGGGAACTGCACCATGATGACTTGGTCATTTTTAAAATTATTATTATTTAGTGACTGGTGACGAGACATGAATTTATTGTAAAAAAACCTGGGTCCAAAATGGAATCAGTCAGCCGCACCCAATAAATTTAAGACAGAGTAATCTGCAGGGAAAGTCACAGCAACTGTCTTCTGCAATGTTGAAGGAGTTTATTTTGAGAGCTAATGCCACATAAAAGAACCATAAATGGGGCAATCAGCATTACATACTGACTAATTGTCTGGAGGCAGTCAAGGAGAAAAAGAAGACGAAAATTGACTGCAGGTATGCTGCTCTTTCATGGCAATATGCCAATTCACATGTGTCATCAACCACGAGAATATGTGCTGCAGTAGCTTAGTGGCTATGGTGCTGGGCTGCTAAGCTTGTGGTTGCAAATTTGTTACGAGCTGGGGTAGCTGCATTTCGATAGGGGCAAAATGAACACACGCTTGTGTACTTGGATTTAGGTGCATGTTAAAGAACCCCAGATGGTCAAAATTAATCCCGAGTCCCTCACTATGGCATGCCTTGTAATCTGATCATGATTTTGGCATGTGAAACTTAAAATTTTATTCATTCATTAATATTAATCGTAAGAAGTCATCCGAGAATGTAACTTACAGAAGCTGAACCACCCCTGTGATGTCCTGACTTGGCTTTCTCTGATTTTATTCTGTTCAGTGCTTTGAAAAAAATCCTTCACAGACAAGTTTTCAAGCGATGTACACGTCAAGGAAGCTGTGATGACCTAGTTTGATGATCAGAAAATTTTTTTCAGAGGTTTAAAGTCACTGCAGGAAAAGTGTATGAAGTCTGACGAGCTTTCAGTAAAATATATTGAAAAATAGAACCATAATTTTACCAAAGGTATTTTTGTCCCTACTGAAGTTGATAAATTATTGAAGAACCCTCATTACCTAATACTGCATGTAATGCTGTATAAACTGAAACTCTGCAAAACCATGGTGAATGTGCTACCAACAAGATCAACTTAGTTTCAACACAATGGAAAATGTTTCTAGCGTGCCTACATACAGACCATTAAATGGCACTTTGCTGTACTGACGAAAAATTTGTGAATAATTTTTTAAAGCTTGATTCATGGTGTTTAATGCCGTAATACGCACTGAAAATAATCAAGAGCCCTCCACTGGTCCTGTTATGCTTTTTGCGGGGGACCATAGGGGAGGGCTCTTGATTAATTTTCAGTGCATATGGGTCCTTTAACGGGCACCTAAATCCAAGTAAATCGGTGTTTTTTGCATTCTATGTACCAACATCAGAATGCTGTCTTCATGGCCAGGAATTCATCTTGAGTTTCATCATATTGCTAGCCGAGTGATTTTCAGTGGACACTAAATGGTGACTGTAATTGAAGCTTCGTGATTTGCCAAGTAATATAAGCACCAGAAAATTAATAAAACAAACTATATTCCCTTAGAGGGTTGCTGAACCGCTTGTCAGGCTTGGTGAAATAACATAGTCTGCAGGTAGCATATTGACACGTGTACTAATCTTTATCGGGCGACCACGTTTCGCCGCTTAACAACTGTAATCGCACAGCGACGGACGCGCCTGCATGTATCCGACGTTTCTGGAAAGTTATCGATGCTTCTACCCGGCTGTCTGTTGTCGCCGAACCTTGTGTTATCTGATTTCATCGCGTAACGCGAATGGTGTAGAACTTTGTGGAAGGCACGCGGGTCCAAACGATTAGTCTGGAACATTCGAGGACTGCTCTATAAAAGCCGACGCGCTTGACCCGCTGATCAGATTCCCGACGATCGCCGACCGTGTTCGCCGTTATCGTTGTGTTATAAGTGTAGCCTGTTATTGTGGGCACAGGTTCGCCCAATAAAAGCTAGTTTTATATTCCACCGTATTGCTGCTTTTCTTCACCATCACTACCACGTGACATCTGGTGGAGGTGCTAGTGCGTTCATGTACCGAACGCCCCCGCAAAGCCGCGTTCCAAGCCCAAAGCCCGAGGACAAAACCAACATCGCCCAAGACCAGCGTGCTAGCCGCCGACTTCAAGGACTGCCCCCAGAGCACGGACTTCTACCTGAGTCGACAAAGAAGATCGTGGTCAAAACAACCCCAATGGCTGCCCCAGCGTCCCCCGTTATCCTACAACAACCTCGGGACCCACCAACCTTCCATGGAGCAGCGACTGAAGACCCGGAATCATGGCTGGAGACCTACGAACGCATCACGACGTTCAACAACTGGGACTCCGACGAGAAGCTGCGGCATGTCTACTTCGCCTTAGAAGACGCCGCCAGAACTTGGTTTGAGAACAAGGAATCGACCTTGACAACGTGGGACCTGTTCCGTAGCGGCTTCCTGCGCACCTTTACAAGCGTCATGCGCAAGGAAAGGGCTGAAGCTATGCTGGACGCCCGAGTGCAGCTACCAAACGAGAACGTTGCCCTCTTTACGGAAGAAATGAGCCGCCTATTCCGCCACGCCGACCCGGAAATGTCCGAGGAAAAGAAAGTCCGGCTACTGATGCGTGGTGTAAAGGAGGAACTTTTCGCCGGTATGGTACGAAGCCCACCGAAGACCGTCGACGAGTTTCTTCGTGAGGCCACTAGCATCGAGAAGACACTCGAGATGCGAAACCGGCAATTCGACCGCCATACCAACTCTACAAACTATGCCGGCGTTCAATCGCTGGCCTCCGACGACCTGCGCGAGGCTATCAGGGCAGTCGTACGAGAGGAGCTCCAGAAGATCTTCCCGTCGTCGCAGCCTCAAGTGGCCTCGATCGCTGACATCGTCAAAGATGAGGTTCAGCGGTCGCTTGGGGTTCCGGAGGTGCAATCTCAATTACTGCAGCCCCAGCCAGAAGCGATGACCTACGCCGCCGTCGCACGCCGTCAAGGTCCCCCTCCGCGACCACGCCAGGGCCCTGCAACGACGCAATTCCGTCGTCCGCCGCCGCCGCCGCCAGCACGCCCACCCGTCGCCCAGCGCACCTACGCGAGGAAGACGGACATTTGGCGAGCCCACGATGACCGTCCGCTCTGCTATCACTGCGGAGAAGCCGGTCATGTGTATCGCCGATGCCCATACCGGGACATGGGACTGCGAGGTTTCGCCGTCAATGCTCCGCGCCCGCAGCGAGGTGAACGCCCTCGCGATATCGCCGACTACCTCGCCGCTACTCAGTGGAGCTCGCGACGACCGTCGCGTTCGCCATCACCAGGCCGCTACCTGTCGCCGCAGCGCCTACCATTCACTGGCCCAGCCCGCGGCCGGTCAGCGAGCCCATATCCGGAAAACTAAAAGCAGCAACCGATGGAGGTGTGGTTGCTGTCCGTCGAACTGACGAAGACCCCCCGCCGCCGACGAAGACGCCGAAGAAACTACCTCGACAACATAACGACACGCCGCCGTCCCGACGAAGTCTGGAAAGAAAGAATGCGACGACGAAAGACGACCTGACGACGTCACATACCAGCCACAGGTCAACGCGACGCAGCCGTGATCCGACACCAAGACCTAACTGCAACGCCAGACAAAGAACCACCGACCTCGAGGTGCTTCTGGACGGCCACGCAGTTACTGCCTTAGTGGACACAGGGGCTGATTACTCCGTAATGAGTGGACACATCGCCGCCCAGTTGAAGAAAATTAAGACCGCATGGGAAGGCCCTCAAATTCGGACCGCTGGAGGACACCTCATCACGCCGACTGGAATCTGCACGGCAAGAATAACCATTCATGACCGGACTTATCCTGCCACCTTCGTTATCCTCCAACAGTGTTCACGAGACGTCATTCTCGGTATGGACTTCCTGGACCAACACGGCGCAATCATCGACCTGAAGTCGAAGTCAATAACGCTGTCGGAAGATAAAGCGATGCCGCCGAAGAGCCCTCGTAGTCACCACGCCTTGAGTGTGCTCGAAGATCAAGTGAGCATCCCGCCGCGCTCCAGCATTATTATTTCCGTCGGCACTGAAACACCCGCTGACGTAGAAGGTGTCATCGAGGGCGACCAACATCTACTGCTCGACCGTGAAATTTGCGTCGCAAGAGGGATCGCTCGACTCCACGGAGGGCAAGTGGAAGTTATGCTAACCAACTTCAGCCAAGAGTTCAAGCACATCAACAAGGGCACGACAATCGCATACATCGAGGAAATTGTGGAAACCAGCAATGCCTTTGTCCTCTCGGATTCAGCCGCATCTACCCCGATGAGCATTGTCCCCGAACCAGACTTCGACGTGAATCCAAGTCTTCCTATGAGTAAGCAGCAACAGATCAGAAGTCTTCTCCGACGATACAAAGACTGCTTTTCGACGTCATCGAGGATTCGACAAACATCAGTTGCAAAGCATTGCATAATAACCGGAGAGCGCTCGACCACTCCGCCAGAGCCCTTACCGAGTTTCGACGCGAGAACGTGAAGCTATTAGGCAACAAGTCGACGAAATGCTGCGCGACGACATCATCCAGCCGTCGAAAAGCCCGTGGGCCTCTCCTGTAGTCCTGGTAAAGAAAAAGGACGGAACCCTACGCTTCTGCGTCGATTTTCGTCGACTGAACAAGATCACGAAGAAGGATGTGTACCCCCTTCCACGGATAGACGACGCATTGGATCGGCTTTGCAACGCTAAATACTTCTCGTCGATGGGCCTAAAGTCTGGCTACTGGCAAATAGAAGTCGACGAGAGAGATCGCGAAAAGACTGCCTTCATCACGCCAGACGGCCTCTACGAGTTCAAGGTCATGCCATTCGGACTGCGCTCGGCACCGGCAACGTTTCAGCGCGTCATGGACACGGTGTTAGCCGGACTGAAGTGGCAGACGGGCCTTGTTTACCTGGATGACGTCGTTGTCTTCGCCGGACATTTCGACGATCACCTTAGGCGGCTTGCGACAGTGTTAGAAGCCATCAAGTTATCAGGGCTCACTCTGAAGCCGGAAAAGTGCCGTTTCGCTTACGATGAGCTTTTGTTCCTAGGCCACATGATCAGCAAATCAGGAGTACGCCCCGACCCACAGAAGACAGCTGCCATCGCAAAGTTCCCGCAGCCAACCGTCAAGAAGGCAGTGCGCAGATTCCTTGGCATGTGTGCCTACTATAGGCGCTTTGTCAAGGACTTTTCACGCATCGCTGAGCCGCTGACAAAGCCAACTAAATGTGAGATCGAGTTCAAGTGGGAAACGCCGCAGGCAGGCGCATTTCAAGAACTCAAACGACGCATGCAGTCGCCGCCCGTACTTGCGCACTTCGACGAGCACGCCGATACCGAAATACACACTGACGCCAGTAGCCTAGGCCTCGGTGCCGTCCTAGTCCAGAGAAAAGATGGACATGAAGACGTGATAGCTTACGCTAGCCGGTCGTTGTCAAAAGCGGAAGGCAATTATTCTACAACCGAAAAGGAATGCCTCGCCATGGTTTGTGCTACAGCGAAATTTCGCCCTTACCTCTATGGCAGGCCATTCAAAGTGGTCAGCGACCATCACGCGTTGTGTTGGCTAGCTAACTTAAAGGACCCTTCAGGACGGCTGGCGCGGTGGAACATCAGACTACAAGAATACGACGTCACTGTAACATACAAGTACGGAAGAAAACACTCAGATGCCGATTGCCTATCCCGCGCCCCCATTGACCCACCGCCGCAAGATGACGAGGATGACGACGCCTTCCTTGGCATAATAAGCGCGGAAGACTTCGCCGAACAACAACGAGAGGACCCGGAGCTAAAAGCCCTAGTCGAGTATTTGGAAGGGCACACCGACGTTGTCCCTAGGGCATTTAAGCGTGGATTATCTTCGTTCACGCTTCAAAACAACCTACTCGTGAAGAAGAACTTCTCACCAGTCCGCGCCAGCTACCTCCTTGTTGTACCGTCAGCGCTGCGTCCAGAGATACTGCACGCCCTACACGACGATCCAACCGCTGGGCACCTCGGATTCTCCCGGACGCTGTCGAGAATACAGGAAAGGTATTACTGGCCGCGTCTGACCGCCGACGTCGCCCGTTACGTCAAGACATGCCGAGATTGTCAACGACGCAAGACACCACCGACAAGGCCAGCTGGATTACTACAGCCGATCGAACCTCCTCGCCGACCATTCCAGCAGATTGGGATGGATTTGTTGGGGCCGTTTCCGATGTCAATATCCGGGAATAAGTGGATCGTCGTGGCGACGGACTATCTCACCCGCTTTGCTGAAACTAAAGCTCTACCAAAAGGCAGCGCAGCCGAAGTGGCGAAATTTTTCTTCGAAAACATCCTGCTGCGACATGGTGCCCCAGAAGTCCTCATCACCGACAGAGGAACGGCTTTTACAGCAGAGCTCACCCAATCCATTCTGCAGTACAGCCAGACAAGCCACAGGAGGACAACTGCCTACCATCCGCAGACGAATGGTCTCACGGAGCGCCTGAACAAGACCCTCGCCGACATGCTAGCAATGTACGTCGACGTCGAACACAAGACGTGGGACGCGGTCCTGCCGTACGTAACCTTTGCGTACAACACGGTGGTGCAAGAAACAACACAGATCACGCCGTTCAAGCTGGTCTACGGCAGGAACCCGACGACGACGCTTGACGCCATGCTGCCGCGCGTAACTGACGAAGAGAATGTTGACGTCGCCAGCTATCTCCAGCGCGCCGAAGAAGCCCGACAGCTCGCCCGCCTGCGAACCAAGAGCCAACAGAGGACCGACAGCCGACACTACAACCTCCGACGACGCTTCGTCGAGTACCAGCCTGGCGACCGTCTTTGGGTCTGGACCCCGATACGCCGACGAGGACTCAGTGAGAAACTACTCCGACGCTATTTCGGACCCTACAAGGTCATCCGACGTATTGGCGCTCTGGACTATGAGGTCGTGCCAGACGGCATTTCGCATTCACAGCGGCGCCGCGCACGATCTGAAGTGGTCCACGTGGTGCGCCTTAAACCCTTTTACGGACGCTGACGAACTTCATTTTTGTTCTTTTCTTTGCTACGAGTGCTTTTGTTTAATACTTTCGTTTGTTTGCAGCATCGGGTCGATGCTTTTTAAGAGGGGGGTATTGACACGTGTACTAATCTTTATCGGGCGACCACGTTTCGCCGCTTAACAACTGTAATCGCACAGCGACGGACGCGCCTGCATGTATCCGACGTTTCTGGAAAGTTATCGATGCTTCTACCCGGCTGTCTGTTGTCGCCGAACCTTGTGTTATCTGATTTCATCGCGTAACGCGAATGGTGTAGAACTTTGTGGAAGGCACGCGGGTCCAAACGATTAGTCTGGAACATTCGAGGACTGCTCTATAAAAGCCGACGCGCTTGACCCGCTGATCAGATTCCCGACGATCGCCGACCGTGTTCGCCGTTATCGTTGTGTTATAAGTGTAGCCTGTTATTGTGGGCACAGGTTCGCCCAATAAAAGCTAGTTTTATATTCCACCGTATTGCTGCTTTTCTTCACCATCACTACCACGTGACAATATGCTGCTGTGAACATCTCAGCCAAGGTTTGCTGTCGTACGCTGTGCATGGAGCTCGCAAGCGGATCACAAAGCCACTTTTCTCTTAAACACTCTCTTTTCAACAGAAGGCCCCCTCCTAACTCTTTTCTGGACACTTTATTTTATCATCGGACACTTTATTTCGTCTTTCCCTTAGACGACTGCTATTGGCTGAAAGCTGACATAAAGCTGCGGTCGGCTACATGGTGTAGATACCGCAGCAGCCACGAGTTCACTGGATAAGCTCACTGCGGCTCGCGGAGGCCAACCATGTTTGGCTTATGTTTAGCGTGTCGTAGACACCAAAGGCGGAAGTCAAGTGTCTACGTTAACATCCAAAATGAAATTTGAACTGCGCACCATGGTGATATTTAGAAGGCGGAGTATTGTGGGGGGGGGGCATGTCCCACTGCACCATAGCTTTCACAGTGCAAGGCATTGAAGAAGGAATGGGAGCACAGCGGAGGCCGTGTTCGATTGCCAATAACTCCACCTCTGCTGAACACATTGAAGTACTTTTCGCGGCAAAGTATTTATGATACAGCCTATTTTCATTTCAGGGCCATTTAAAAATGCCGAAGCATGGGTGCCTAAATTTGTACAAAAAGAAGTGCAGATTCCACAGTGAAGCGAGCAATAAAACTCAAGATGGTAATGCAGCTAGCAACAGTGGTAAGGGAATGGAACTGCTGGCATTAAAGAGACACCAGTTTGGACATATTCTTTCAAAACTATTTTTCTTTCATTTCACTAAGAGAAATCCTTTTTGGTACAACTCACATGGGTCAATGGGTATGTGCCACTCTTCATTAACAAAGAAAAATAATTGAAAAAATTGTTTTTGTTTGTTTTATACCTTATCAAGCCTCCTCCTTCATAAGAGTTAATGTGATTAGCATTCTTTGGGAACTTCACGCACTTTCAGGAGACTATCTCCCTTTCTATCAAACCGTTTTCCCACCAAATTCGGTGACTGGGTATTCCATAGTCTAATGGGTACAGTATCAGGCTTCTGTGCTGAGGGAACATGGTTCAAAACCAACCTTCGGATGAACTTGAGTGACTGGGTATGTACCGCCCTTCAATGAACCTCTTTGATGCCAACTTGGGTCACTGGGTAAGTGCCACTGTTGAATGACCAAAAAAAAATTGTAAGACCTTTCTTCGGTGTTTGGGTAGAATCAAACCTATATCATATATTCTCAGATAATCTTGTCTGAATATATATTAGCATATGTGCCACATGTGGACTTCACGGCGACGGCGCTAGATGGTGCAGCGTATTCAGTGGGAAGCGCGAGAGAGGAACCCGGCTGCATACAAGCTTCATACATAACACATCTATGCTGTGCCAATATGGTGTGTCGCTACATTGCTTCACCGCTAACCGCGTTAACGTTGTTCTGCCATGATTTTTGGGTATCGTGCAAGCACAATGTACTAATACAGCTCAGCATAATTTTCTAGTTGGTATTACTTGTAGAGTGTAAGTGCAAGGACATGTAAATTGTACAAGTGCCAGTAGTGTCAAGTGCCTATAAGCACTGCTGCCACATTTTATATCATTTAATGTTGTCCATTTAGAGAATTATCTTCCATGTTTATAATCACTAAAAAGACATTCAAATACATGGTGTGTGCTATAACAAACACTCATTCATCTTTTATCCTTGTCACTGGTCTTGTTATACGACACCACGTACCCGAGCACACGAGGGTCGGACCCTCCCACGTTTAACCGTGCGCGGCTTAGCCGTGTCCGGGAAAAGGGGGATCCTGGGGATTGAGCCGATGCCGGGTGTTCGGACCTTTAAGGCCCCCCGGCGGAGGCAACATACCTCTTTGGCCTCTGCTTCACGTAGACGGCACCCCCGGACTGACCCACCTGGGGGAAATCGGTAGTTGCCTTTTCCTGTCTCTCGCTCTCCCTCCAACCTTCGTCTTTCTCTCACTTTCCAGCTTTCCTGTCTTCTCCTGGCTTCCGATTACTTCCACTTTTTCCAGGCAGCAAGGGTTAACCTTGTGTGAATAGCCAACCTAGGTTATCTCATATTTGGTTGAAGTGATAACGTATAGCTGGCGTTTGCAGGACCTGTTTTTACAGTCCCTGTAGAGTCTTTTTGTAGGGCTCCACGGTGGGTGGCTGGCGTTATTGCCGAAAATTACATTATTCTATGGCTAGTTCCTTCCCTCCCCTCCCAGATCGCCCTCAGAAAAGAGGGCGCACCGAAGATGTATTTCAGTTTTTTGGACGACGAAAACCCAACTTCCCACGATTTCACGTCATTCATTCGGAAAAGTCAGATAAACAAGTATGCACAACCTCCCCATTTCTAGTTTTGAAGTCTTTAACTGAGGCTCTTGGTCCAGGTTACAAGGCATCAAGGATGGCAAGTGGAGATCTCCTTTTGGAGCTCCGTGATCTGAAACAATACGAAAAGTTACCCAATCTAGTGTCTTTTGGGGACTTTCAAGTGACAGTGACTCCGCACCGCACTATGAACACTACACACGGCGTTGTCTCAGATGATGACCTGCTTCAGCTGACAGAGGCAGAGCTCCTAGAGGGCTTCAATGAGCAAAATGTTGGTAATGTGAAAAGAATAAAGATGAGGCACGATGGTAAAGAAATTGCGACCAAACACCTAATTCTCACCTTCAATTCAAGTGTCCTGCCCGAATCAATCGAGGCCGGGTACATCAAGCTTCGTGTTAGGCGGTACGTGCCAAATCCGCTCCGATGTTTCAAATGCCAGCGCTTCGGCCACAGTTCGCAGAGCTGCCGGAGCCGCCAAACATGTACGAAATGCAGTGCCCATGAACACACCACTGAAGCTTGCGAAAACGCTCTCCACTGTGTAAATTGTGATGGGGAGCACGCCGCGTACTCACGGTCGTGCCCATTCTGGAAAAAAGAAAAGGAAATTGTTACAATCAAAGTCGAGGAAAACATAAGTTTCAAGGAGGCATGCAGGCGGGTTTCATACCTGCCCAAGAAAACCTTTGCCGATGTGACGCGTCAGGGGGCAGTGTCACAACGGCCTCCGGCGGCTGTCTGACCCACAAGCAGTGAGTCGGCAGTTACGCCGTCTGCCCCCACGGTGGTTGCAGCTAGCGCTGCTCCGCCAACCGAGCAGAAGGGACCTTCGACCCCGAAGGTGGGCGCAGCTGAGGCTGCCCCAACCTCCCCGGCCCCTTCCAGCGCTGGCAACGGCCGGCGCAGCCAAATCCCTCAGGGAGCCCCATCGACCTCCGAGCTGGCGGGCGCAGGGATCTTGCCCTCCGAGGCGGAATCCTCCCTGGTAACTTCTCGCTCGCAAGAGCACGTGTCCGGCGCCTCACAAGAGGCTATGGACACTACACCTATCCTCAAGGCGCACCAAGCGCCAAAGGGGCGGCGAGGTTCTCTCGAACGCTCCAAAAAGGGCCACATCCCCGTTACAGGGCCTGGAAAGAGCTCTGTAAACTAAGGCATCACTTCCATTTCCGTAAACACAGCACCAATTTACTTGAAATATGGATACACAAATTATTCAATGGAACGTCAGAGGTCTTCTTAGAAAGCTTGATGACGTACAAGAACTCATCCACAAACACAATCTGAAAGTGCTGTGTTTACAGGAAACACACCTAAAACCAAAATACACAAGCTTTCTTCGACAGTATGTTACTTTTCGCAAAGATCGCGATGCATCATCGGGCGGTGTTGCAATTGTAATTCAAAAAAGCATAGCGTGTCAACGTTCACAGCTAAGAACGGCCCTTGAAGCAGTGGCGGTTCGAGTTGTTCTGCTAAACAAACTTATCGCTATTTGCTCGCTTTATATACCCCCACATTACAAACTAAGCAAACATGAATTTCAGTCCTTTATAGATGAATTGCCAGAACCCTATGTTGTCCTTGGCGATTTCAATGCACACAACTACCTGTGGAGCGATCCTCGTATAGATACGCGAGGACGTCTTATTGAACAGTTCCCTTTTTTCGTCTGGCGCGTGCCTGTTGAATAAGAAGGAACCCACGTATTACTGTCTTGCAAATAGAACCTTTTCTTCAATAGATCTTAGCATAGTTTCCCCATGTATACTGCCTGAACACGAATGGGAAGTTATCAACAATCCTTACGGGAGCGACCACTTCCCCATACTGCTAAGATCACCTGAAGAAAACGAATATCCACCACAAGCTCCTAGGTGGAAGATTGAGACAGCTGATTGGGAGAAATTTAGAACTCTTACTAGTATCTCATGGGCTGACATGTCTTCGTTAGGAATCGATGCTGCAGTGGACTTTTTTACAGCCTTCATAATAGATGCCGCATCTAAATGCATATCAGAAGTAAATTGCTTGGCGTGCAAACGGCGTGTCCCGTAGTGGAACGATTGTAGGATCGCTCGTAAAAAACAGAACGAAGCGTGGGGGTTGCTGCGGGCCGCTCCCACTTCGGAGAATCTTGTTAACTCTAAGAAAGTAAAGTCCCAAGGCAGGAGAACCCGCCGACAGGCCAGAAGAGAAAGTTGGCAGAAGTTCTTATCGAGTATAAACTTGTTTACAGATAAGACCAAAGTCTGGAACAGGGTTAATAGGATAAGAGGGCGACCAACATATTCCCTCCCTTTGGTAAACACACAAGGCGATACCCTGCAAGACCAGGCAGATTCACTTGGGGAGCATTTTGAGAGCATGTCAAGTTCAACGAATTATTCACAATCTTTTCTCAAATATAAACAAACAGAAGAATGTAAGCCAATAATGAGAAAATCGAGACAGAATGAACCCTATAACCGGCCTTTCAGTATTGCCGAGTTGAGAGCTACATTGAACACATGCAAAAGCACTGCACTGGGACCTGACAGTCATGTATGACATGATCAGAAACCTACATACTGACACACAAGTTACACTACTCACACTTTTTAACACTATTTGGGCATCAGGATACCTCCCATCCACATGGAAAGAAGCAATTGTGGTCCCTGTTTTGTAGCAGGGGAAAGACCCATTCCTGGCGGTAAGCTATCGCCCGATAGCTCTTACAAGCTGCATGTGTAAGCTTTTTGAAAAAATGATTAATCGGAGACTCGTGCATTTCCTTGAACTCAACAATATACTTGATCCCTATCAGTGTGGCTTCAGAGAACGCCGGTCGACAACAGATCATCTTGTACGCATTGAAGGATATATTCGTGATGCATATGTACATAAACAGTTTTTCCTATCAATATTCCTTGACATAGAGAAGGCTTATGACACAGCATTGCGCTACGGCATCTTGCGAGACTTGTCGGGAATGGGCATCTGCGGAAATACGCTGAAAATAATTGAAAGCTATTTGTTGAATCGCATCTTCCGCGTGAAAATCGGCAACGTATTGTCACGACCTTTCACACAAGAAACAGGTGTACCGCAGGGAGGCGTGCTTAGCTGTACGCTCCTCATCGTGAAGATGAACATGCTTCGTGCTTCGCTACCACCTGCCATTCGTTATTCTGTCTACGTGGATGACATTCAAATTGGCTTCAAATCGTGTAACCTCGCAGTATGCGAGAGACAGGTGCAGCAGCTCTTGAACAAGGTTTCCAAGTGGGCAGACAAAAACGGATTTAAAATCAACCCCCACAAAAGTTCTTGTGTTCTTTTTACTAGAAAGAGAGGCCTGGTTCCAGATCCTTGTGTTACATTGTGTGAACATCAAATACCTATCAACAAAGAACACAAATTTCTAGGTATTATACTTGACTCCAAGCTTACTTTTATAAAGCACATTAAATATCTTAAAGAAAAATGTCTAAGGACAATGAACTTACTTAAAATTCTATCCCACTCAACATGGGGTAGCGACATGAAGTGTCTGATGAATGTTTATAAGAGCCTAATTCGATCACGATTGGACTATGACGCCGTTGTATATAACTCTGCCGCTCCGAGCGCACTAAAGATCCTAGATCCTGTCCACCATCTAGGTATCCGCTTAGCCATTGGCGCTTTCAGAACAAGCCCGATTGAAAGCTTATACGTGGAATCAAATGAATGGTCCCTCCATCTACAGCGAACTTACATCAGCCTTACATATTTCCTGAAAATACACTACAATCATCAACATCCATGTTTTAACACTGTTAACGATATGATGTGTACTACACTTTTCCATAATCGTCCCTCTATAAGACAGCCTTTCTCGCTTCGTGCGAGGGAGCTTAGTGATGAAATACATGTCCCACTCCTCGAGCTGCGCCTAATGCATCCAACCAAGTTGTTACCACCTTGGGAGTGGCAGGTCCTAGAATGTGACATATCCTTTTTAGAAGTAACAAAACACGCACCAGAGATCGAAATCCGAACGCATTTCTTAGAACTCCAGCACAAGCACTCCTGCGCATAGTTCTACACAGACGCTTCGAAGTCTAATGCTGGGGTGTCCTATGCTGTCATCGGCCCATCCTTCTCAGAATCCGATGTACTACATCCGGAAACAAGTATATTTACGGCCGAGGCCTACGCATTACTGTCTGCTGTGAAGCATATAAGAAAATCAATACTTCAAAAGTCAGCGATATATACAGACTCCCTAAGTGTCGTGAAGGCCCTGATGTCACTCTATACACACAAAAATCCAGTACTTAATGAACTATATTCCGTCTTGTGTAAAGTTTACATATCTAACCAGCATATCATTATATGCTGGGTGCCTGGCCATAGGAGCATCGAGGGTTAAGTTCTGGCGGACGAGATGGCCACGTCAATCGCATCGCAAGCTGTTTACCCTACCGCTGAGGTGCCTGTCACAGATCTGAGGCCTTTCTTGCGAAGGAGGCTGCAAGACCCCTGGCAACGCATGTGGGATGCGGAAACGGATAATAAGCTCCACCTGATAAAACCACAGTTAGGATTCTGGCCCTCTACCACAAAATCGCGACGAACAGATGTCCTATTCTGTCGTCTCAGAATAGGACACACATTTGGCACCCATAATTTTCTTCTCACCAGAAGTGAGCCTCCATTGTGTGGTAGATGCGGGGAGAGGCTGACCGTGCTCCACGTCCTTCTGGAGTGTCAGGAAAAGCCGAATCTGAGAGAATGAGACATTTTTCCTCAGCATACAGGCAGCACATTCCTCTTCGTCCTGTAATGTTTCTCGGTCCAGAACCGCTTTTTAATACAGACACAGTCCTAGGTTTCCTCAGAGATGTGGTCTTGCATGTTATTAGTCCCATGCATTCGTAGCGCTTCCTCTCTTTAGAGGATGCCGCTGGGATAGTTGTACTGTATAGCACATGCCTCCAGGCCCTTGTGTTTCAAGGGCTCTAAGGAGGCAGTAGTGCTCTAGCATATCTTATAACCTGATATATTTTTACACATCGTATTATTTTTCTTAAATGCATCTTAATGTTCATAGCACACGTCATACGTCATCGCCATAATCTTATTATACAGATTTTACGCACGTTAGCGCGACTATTTTTAAGGTTCCTTTACAGCCATGTCACACCATTTTCATAGAACGCATAATTACACTGCGAATTCATCACCAAGGACATGGCGCTCTTTGGCCATACCTGGCCCTTGCGCCATTAAACATCAATCATCAATCAAATCAATCTGGTCTTGTTATACCGTAAGTTATGAAATACCAGCTTGCTCCTTTTTTTTTTTTTATGTGCATTAATCAAAGGATGAGGTAAGTGATTTTATCACTGCAGAGACATTTGCTTGTTGTGGCAGTGTATATTTCTTAATACAGCTTTAGTTTTCTTCATGCATCTAGGGTATTTTGCACACTTGGTAACTCATATTTTGTGTGCTATATGCTTGTATCTTCTGTAAAGTTTACATTTATGTTATTTAATTTTCTTTGTGTTATGCAGAAATCCTGGGATGTAGCTTTGGCTCCATGGAAGCAGGTGCCTATGAACCTTTTCATTATGTACATGGCCGGAAATTCTATCTCAATCTTCCCTATCATGATGGTGGGAATGTTGTTCTTGAGACCTGTCAAAGCGCTCTTAACAATTCAGTCAAGTAAGTTATTCACACTAGTTTTTCTCATGTTGTTGCTTGTTGATAGTGTTTTTGTTTTCTGATAGCCTACAAATATAATTTGCACATGTGCTTTTTTCATGAACCAAAGGTATAAGGTGTTACGCACACAGTCTTTCACGGACACCATACTGTTGCCATATTTATTGCCATATTTACAGCTCTTAGCCATGCTAGATGTAGAGCACAATTGCAACCACGCCGTGGTCAGTGCATACCCCCTTAGCGACAACTGATGTTCTGAATGAAGCTGAAAGGTTCGATAATTGAAAATGTCAAATCATGTTCCCCTCTTTAGCTAGTATTATTACATGTTTTGCCACTGTATTAGCAGACTGTTCTTAAGGATGCCGAAGCGTGTGTGCCAAAGAGTGGTAGAAAAGAATGCCAAATCCACAGTGTGGCCAGACATTTTTGTCACACTTGTAGTGAGTACTGAATTGCATGCTACTGCAAGCTATTCAACTCCTTGAAAGAGCTAAGCCTGAGGAACAGTTCTGGTTCAGCAGCTACCATAAATGCTTAATTGCTATAGTGGAGGTCTCATATTAGTCATACGTATCCCCTTCAGGCGCCGTGTGCACGGTTGTGCTTGCCAAGATAATACATCAAAGGCATTGTTGTAAATAGTGATATTTAAAATGTGTCGCAAACATCTTGAAACAGTTGTGATTGAACCTGTACTCAAAGTGTGAATAATATGCATAAGGTGTTTTAGTAGAACAACTTGCAACGTAGACATGTAGTGGTTTGCTCTCAGTAACAGTATGTTATCATGCAACAGGTTCACGTCTTGCATTGTTCTTCACAATATTTTACACCCAGCTTATATTTCAACTGGCTAGTTGAATGCTTTCTAATTATGATAGTCATGAAACAGCTGATGTTCTCATATCCGACGTTTCTATAAAGAGTTCTCGCGTGGAGTCCGCATTCTGTAAATGTCTCAAAACTCACTGAGGCATTGAAAATTCTTGATCTCTTCTGCAGCAGTGCCTTTTCATGATTCTGAAGATGCAAAAACTTGGTGAACTAAATTTTCAATTGAAAAAATTAATTGGTGCTTGAATGGGATGCGCATTAACACTGAAGTGGGACAATCGTGAACTTCTTAAGGCATCCTTTTTTTCTCGTGAACTTCTAGGGGCAAATATTGTGCCCTACTGTCGATAATGAAATTAAAGAAGATGAAGATTCCAAAGTGCTTGTATATGCTTGTTTTAGAACCTTTTTTCTTGCAAACATTTTCAAGGAGGTGTCTTAGTGTGTAGGAGTTATTTCAAATTCTTCAATACTTCTGAACTGCTGTACACAGAGCTGTACTTAATAGTTGTGAGGTCATCAAAAAGGCAGTGGGCATATTCTACAAGCAAGGAGGCACATTAGCAAATGTCTTGCAACGTGATGACTTGGAAAAATTATTTTTCAAGTTGAGAGTTTCTTGACTTGTTTTTTGTTCACAATCTAGTGTTTACCATAGTTAGCAAACTTGCCATTTTAGGCTAATTTATTTGCAGATTATGTTACATATTATTTAGATTTCAGCAGTCTGACAACTTTCACAGAGAAATAATAGTGATAGCAATGCCTCCTACTGCTTTAAGTCTTTTTTGTTTATGAGGATTGCTGTAGAGATTGATTGATTGATTGATTGATTGATTGATTGATTGATTGATTGATTGGATTGATTGATTGATTGGATTTAACACCCCAAAACACTAGGGCCATCAGAGATGCTGTAGTGGAATGAGGGCTCTATAAATTATCAGCACTCAAAGCACTGTGCGTGCTTTTTTGTGCGTGCGTGCACCCAAAGCACTGTGCAACGTTTTTGCATTCCAACCCCTATCACAGTGTGGCCGCTATGATCAGGTGGTGAACGCACGAAATGCCACAGCCATTACTGCCCATTGTGGCATTGCTGGAGTGAAATTATTGGCTGTTACAAGCAAGGATTTATGTACAAGAAAAGCCACATGGTGTGAAACTGCTTGCGGACAAATTGATAATTCATCTTCTATGTTCGAAGGATTAGGGGGCTAGGTTTGATGATATGGTGCAATGAAAATTTTATGCAGCAGGGTATTTTTTTTTTTTTTTTTTGTAAGTGGAATGTTTCTGACTGTATTACATCAGAAAATTACCTTTTCTTCCTTTATTTTTTTTTGTGTGTGGGGAGGGGAGGGGGGGCATTCGTGCATACACACACCTGACACTGTTAGGAGTAGCATACTCTTCAGTGAGCCCTGTGTTTAGGCATTGTGTTTTCTGTTTCTCTCTGCAGCATTCAAGATGATTGAAGGAGGCCAAGCTATTCTTCAGAAAATAGTTTATCTTTTTGGCAACCTGGCATGTTTGGCCTTAGCTCTTTATAAATGTTCATCAATGGGCCTACTGCCAACACACGCATCTGATTGGTTGGATTTTGTAGAGCCTCTCCAAGTGAGCTTTCTTGCCTATTATTGTTTTGGTTATTACCTGGCATTGCTTTATAATGGTGTTAGTAGAAATTTTCCTGAATACTGATACACCCCTGTTAGTTTGTTTTGCATGTGTGATAAAATTTGTTGGAATAGTAGATGAAATCAGTGAAAATGTAGTTAACTTGGATAAGATAAGATTGATAAGATTAGATAGTTCAGTTGTAAGTATGCTTGCTCGATTTCGTTTGTATGATGATGTGCTGGAGCACATAAGCGCAGACAGAGAAGCCTTTAAGTGTTGACTGCTTTGGCATCATCATAACAGTTAAAGCTGTTACTGTACTTTTGAATTCGTGCCCCTCCTGATTGGGCCTTGTGGCCTACAGTATTCATTTAATAAATAATAATAGAAGGCATCTTGAAAAGCTCATTTGCATCCTTCTACTTTTCAATACCTTGGCTGTGAAAAACATCAGCCATTTCTTTACTGAAATGGCAGCACCTAATGTTTTGAACTCCCGCCAGTATTCACATCGAGCTCAGGGCAAACACATGTAGAAAGACTTTCTTAACTAGTGTGCACCAGCTGTTGATGGAAAGAAGGGGGTCGTATGGGTAGATGAAGCTGCCAACTGCATCTTGTCAGCAATCACATGAAGGTTCCATTATTTACTGCGTCCACCTATTATATGCAGTTTTTGCTGACTGTTTGAATATTGATCGTATTGTCTATGCTTAGAATTCTTTGCGTCATGTTTGAAAGTATAAAGTTGAACTATTTACAGCACAGTATCTTCTGTATATGGTTTCCATGTTTTAAGGAAGGGCCCACGAAATTAAGAATGCCTAGCAAGCACCTACTAATTTGCTGAGCATCGCAGTTGTGTCAAACATGCCATGACTAAACTGAACATACTTCATATTTGTTGTCACACGTATGTGGTAGCATGCGTGCCATTGTGTATATACTAAACTTGTGCAAGCAACCGATTACCAATTTCATGTAGCACGATTTTGCAACGGTTGCACAAGTGAGTTTGTGACTGATAAAATGTTAAAAACCCATGGCTTGCAAATTCAGTTTGTCATGCCAAGTAGAATGGATTGCCGATAAAATTGTTGCAGGCATTTCCAAGGCTGTGGCATTGCAGGGCCACTGTGCCATCTCAGTGGTTGATGGAATTCCTTTGTGGAGTGCTTGAAAACGATTTTGCTGAGACATTCAAGCAGACTCTTCCATTGGCATCTTTTTTTTATATTGCAGGCTTTCTTTCAAATATGGCAAAAGAACTACATAAAAAAATTTGCATGCTTACAAAAAGCTAGTCCTCAAAGGTGACCATGTGAATTGAAACATGAGACATCTACTTAATGTTACTAATTGACAAAATTTCAACTGTGTTAAGGCACGATGCTTCTAAAGGCTGCTACATACTGAAACTTTCAATTTCAGGGTATGTGCCATGCCCAGGTTTCACACGAATTCAGGTTATTCGCAAATCTCGCTTCCTCGTAAACGTCTGTGGCTGTTTATACATGTAGCACGAAAAACATTAAGGGTTATTGCCTTTCTCGTGTAGGATGTGGTAGACATAAGAATGCATTATCTGCGTGGGCACATATGCTATGGCATTCCGTCGCCTAGAAGATACACCACGAAAAGTTATATGGGCCCAGTTGATTCTTCCACAGACACGGGTACCAGTTGTGCCTGATAAAGAAAAAGCTCCCTCAGCAAGAATCGTGTGGAATTGTGAAAAAAGAAAAGTAATAATAACAATAATAATAATAAAGAAAAAAAAAGAACCTGAGCAAAGCAATACAAGCGACATGAATGCAAAGGAATAAGAAGGAGACTAGGAAATTAACTGGTGCATGTATATCTGTAACCTTTGAGGCACTTTCCACTGCATTCTTGATGTGGCATTGACTATAAGAGGTGTCAACAACACAACATTGTTGTAGGTTTGCATATAAAAAATTCTTCTAGCTGATGCCAGTATGAGTAATACATATTCAGAAACAAGTCACGCTTGCATGTGGCTTTTGTAAGTGAAGAGAATGGATTTCTGCATGCAGGTCAAAGCGTGTCTGTTAAAAATCTAGCCATTACATTTTTTTCTTGCCAAAAATCGAGTGCACAAGATTCGAGGGTGCTTTAAATATGGCTTCAGTTGGGGCTAGTTGGTACAGTATCGTTCTGTTAACTGCACTATAATTTTCACACAAGGGAGAAAAAAAAATTGACTTGCCATCCTGGCCCTATGAAAATGGATGTCCAGAAAAGTTGTTGAAAACCACCACTACAACAGCTGAGGGGGCACGCAATGCGTCATTGCTCAGGTCTTCCTCCGGCACATTATTCAGCCACAGGAGAATGTGGACGGGCAGACTTTCCCTGTGCTGGAATTCCATGGCAATACGGCCAGCGGCAGCACACCGCCACTGGTTGTATTGCCATTTTTTTACTTTTACCGCTCCTCGTATTCACGCTGCTCCTTGGGAGTCCTAACTATGCGTTGCCTACCCAGAGCGGTGATGCAGCAACAATGAATTTAGTTGCTAGGCTGGTTCTTTTATATATGAAAGGCTAGTGATGTTGCTCACAATGTCGCTAGCGGCGTTCACTGTGGCAGCTTGCACAACAGTAATCTTTACCGGGAAATGTATGTGGGGAGGGCTTCGTGCTTTGCTTTGTTATCATGTGCGCCTTATCATCAACTATGTGGTTCGGATGCTCGTTCTTTATTGAATTGAATGCTGTTCTGTATGTTGTATGCGCGATCCGAAGGACCTTTGCACTTTTCGCTTCAATTGCTAAAGCTTTTTTTTTTTTCCATGAGGGCGATGTCGCGAGAAATCCCGGCCTACTAGAGGCTCACAGCTTTGCTGTAACAAAAAAGGCGACATGGACAACATGTGCACACATGTTGCCTATGTCTTTTTTTATTCTCCCTTGAATAAACATTCTGGCACAGTTAACCTATAGTTGCTTTAAAATGAAATTAGGTACCTGATATTCATTGAAAATGTTTCTTATGAATAGTTGGTAGCAGGGGTGTGCGAATATCAAAATTTTCGAATACTAATCAAATACGAATACTTACTTCGAATATTGAATTGAATGTCAGATAATGATATGCACATGCATTTATTAGCAAGTTATTTTGAAACATCGCAATTCCATTGTCAATGTTAAAAAACCAGGCTAGTAAATTGTTATACTAAACATTGTGTATTTGGCTCATCTCAGCTTCGAAAATTTAGTCATTCCCGCTAGCTGTCCTCTCCAGCCTGTGCCTTATTATACCGCATCAAATGCCCGTAAAATCGGAGGCATTTGACCCTGTGCCAGTCGTCACTGTACGCACTTGCTGTGAAGCAATAAGCTCAGAATTCGGGATGGTGCTGCAAAAAAGAAAGAAAGAACGGTGCACCCTCGCTGTCCGCAAACTCGTGCCGCTTGCCACTGAGAGGCTGGCTTGCCTTCAATGTTCGGGAGTTTAGTGGCTAAGTGCGCTTTACAGGCAAAATTTCGCTAACGGCACGAAATCATCGCAAAATTCAGCACGAAATTGCCCCAATATTCTTAGAATAGATAGAAACAAATGCTAAGAACCGTGTTTTCTTCCGCACAGCCAGCAGTATATTTGATTTGATTCGAATATTCGTATCCAGCCGAATAATCAAACATTTTCGAATATCTATTTTTAGTATTGAATAAGAATAACAAAATTTATTTTTGGTATTCGTATTCGTATGTTATTCGAACTTTTCCAATATTCGCACACCCCTAGTTGGTAGCACTAGCATAAAGAAATGGGGGGGGGGGGATCTTTGTTCATTCTTGCTCTAGAGCAATGAGCCTGATTTTATTGTGTGTGTGTTTTGCAAAGAAAACATAAATTTGTGTGATAATGAAACATTGTGTGATGGTCTTTGTATTTTCTCTTTCAGAGGATTGAACATTCAGGAGGGGGTATCATATTGTCATGAACCAACGAACTTGGCCATGAAGCTGATCGAAGTTGTAAACAAAGTGCACATGCCGGGACTGAATGTCTGTTTTGTACTGTTCACTTTTCCTGTGTGCATGTGCTTCAACAGTATGCATCCCACATCTTATGCACATACATCAGCACTTTTGCGGCACTTTTTGCAGCTTATGTAAAGCTTGACATACACACAAGTGGCTCTTTCACTATTAGAATGCTGCATGGGTCTGGCCTTTTAAAGCCTAAAGGATAGCAAGTTTTCTGTATTAATGATGGTGTGCTCGTTTTTGTCCATGCACATTCTACCAATGCAGATGCAGAGGAAATAGCTCTGCACAGCTTTTTGCTGTTGTAATTTTAGCTGAAGCTATGGTGTATGGAGCTTTCACTTCTGATTTGTACACCTGAGGCTTTGTACAGATAGAGCACTTCTAGTAATGGCATCATAATAATGAGCTTGCCATGTAATGTGTAGCTCTGTTTTAGTGCAATTTGCTTAACATTGAATTTATTGTGCAAACATCGAGTAAAAACTATTGATGCATGTTATTATTGACTTGATTTACTTTTTGCCTTGTATTGCCAATTATGCTGAGCATGTGGTTTTTTTTAGCAAAACGCTTGTTGTTGAAATGAAAAGACAGTAGGACACTAGCAATGTGCGTATCTATGTTGATTAAGATGTACAAATCGATGTGCCAGTTTTCCAAGGACTTGAAAGAACTTGTACACAGTCATGCAGGTGCAAAAGGCTTGACACTCGCACACCTGCAGCTTGTGAAGTAAATAAATGAGAACGTTTGAAATGGTTTGTCGTTTTCATATTCTTCTTTTTTTATTTCCCCCTTGCTGAAATTAAGCTTCAATTGGTCAGCTCAGACTTGCTTGTACTATATATACTGTGAGATAATGTTTGCAACTTTGAAAGCCCTGGTGACCAGTCAGGCATCTGTAGCGTCAGTTTCTTTGCATCCACATGCAAGAGTAGCTGCATTATAATATGTGCATAACATGCTGTCCATACAATTGTTATCTATGCAAATCATGCAATGCTGTTTGAAGGCCTGCCCATAATTTTCAGCAACAATAATTGCATGTAGTGGCATTCAGAAAATGTTTATGTGAGACACTAATGTAAACAACTTCTTCTGGTGGATCTTTTTTGCCTGGAGTAAATGTTTTCGCGATACATAACTCTTGCTTGCAAATCACAATGAAATATGTTTGCAAGGGGCTTCCTGGCTGACGTTAGGAACATGTAATTATATTAGTACCCTGGTTGTGAAATCCACCTGCAGTGTATGCTGGCAGTATACATACATTAAGGGAAAGTCGTAGAAAGTTTTGCTAGATTGCTAGATCTGGATTAGAAAGTGGGTGGCTCCTGCCAATTTTGAAGGCTTATCCCAAAAACTATACAAGAATTCACCTGCACAGCTGCTGTAACAATGGGGACTGCAACAAGGACCGGTTGTGGCAAGTTTCTGATTAGTGTTTAAAAAAGAATTCACAATAAAAAAAAACTTGGCAACTTCTGTAGAAATTTCTGCACTGGAAAGACAAATTGCCAAAATCATTGATGTTGCACAGCACTTTGATCAGTGGTGCAGTTATTCAATATTCAAAAAAAGGAAATATCTCTGCTATAAGTCATTTTCTAGTGAAGATATAGAGTCCTAAAAGGTAAGCAACAAGTTAGCCTAATTTAATGCTTGCATATAGCAGCCATTTACGCATAATAGATAAATGGGGAATTGGTGTAGCCTTCATGTTAACAGAACAGCACATGGAAGAAAATCAACTGTACTAACCAGCAAATCAGGGTCATTCATGAATTGACAAGAGATGTTTATTCTGCTGGTGTTAGCCAGCAAGGGCTGCTTCATAGGTGAAGTGTGGCTGTCTTGATGCTAGTTGCTTTTAGTACAATGGAAGAGAGAACTGTAGCTCCTCGCCTAGATGGTACCTTGAATGGGTGTGATCGTTCGTCAAATGAGGGGGGGGGGGAGGTGACTGGTGTCAAGTATAAGGTTGGGGAGAGGCACAACTGTGCTTCATCTGTCAAGTGAGGCCCTGAACACAATGAAGAAAACCATCTAATCTTGTCGAGCTTCAGACATCTCTATGATGTGCTTAGGTGTTTTGCATATCGCAGAGATCTCCCCCATATGCATGTTGCATATCATGCGTGCATGATGGAAATGCACTTGTAAAATGTGATAACAGTGAAAATGCTGTAACAATGTGAAAGTGGTTGAAATTGGTCTAAACCGATGTCAAGTGGTGTGAACAGGTGTAAGTTATGTGACAGAACATGCCACTGCCAGTGCACACTGTCTTGTTTTTCTGTGCATCTTGCTTTAGCCCTGTTCCATTAATATCATTGTTTTCAGAATAACTACAATGGTAGCTGTTGTGCAGTTGACAAGATATGGGACTTTTAGGTGTTATGGATGATGAGCAACAATATGCTTTGAGGCAGTTCATTAGGAACTGCTCATGTGGAAGCAGATTGTGCCTGTTAATATATGCTTCATTCTAAAAGTTAACAGTCACTTAAGTATCCTTACATTATTTGAATGCAAAAGCATAATGACTTCTCCAAGTTATTATTTTACATTAAAACTCTACCTTAATCCACCTTGTTCTAATTTGTACTAAGCTTAATCCAATTTTGGTAGTGGGCCAGTCCGACGCCATGGCTGTTCACTGTAGGATTTTGCAGTGCGAGCCACAGCAGGTCTAGCACCGGGAATGTGACATCGTCACTTGGTCACGTGGGTTTTGATACCAGCAGATGATAGCAACGAGCTGCGGATTTCTTGCTTCATATGGCATATCAGGCTTTTGCCTTAATAATAATGAAATTACATGCTTTTGTAAGTAAAGCTGACAAACAAGGTTATGATAATTGCTGAATCCAAAGCCATTTTTGCACCAACAAAAATCTTGTATCAGGAGTAGATAACACTGCTAAGTTTGTTTGGTTTGCTATCACTTTTACATTGGATGTACTGCAATTTGAGTACAAGTGTATCATAGCAGCTTCAGAGAAAATCGACTATTTCTCTCTGCATTCAACTAGAAAGTCAATGTCCACACTATAGTGAGTAACGTCCTGGTTGGTAATCATTAATGTTTCCACTGTATGTCCAGTTTCCTGCTTTGCACTTGGCAAATTTGGGCAGTTGAAAGATGCTGCGTGTAACAGTGATTAACAGTGGGAGAACTAAAGAAGCCTCAGCCTGGAGCGCATACTAGTATAAAATGGCTAATTGACAGTTTGATATGCCTTCATATTAATGAAATGGCTCCAAATTGAGGCTATTCTTGTTTGCCTACTGTCAATTGAAGTCAGTCTCTTCCATAAGTCATCTTTCTTAACACAGATACTATGAAGGAATATAAATGCAGTGCTGTGTTGTTTGACTCAAATGCACTTTTTAATGACCAGTGTGCATGTTTTAATTTGGGAATTGAAACCAGTGAGTGCTTAAGACATGTTGATTTAGAAGGGGAGTACCGGGACTAGCCCCAATTTTGAGGCATGCATCTAATGCATGTGGCATCAGTGCTGTGATGTTGCATGTATAATTTGCTTACAAAGCTTTTTCGATAAACTATTTGGAACAGCTATGCACGTGCACCACATCTTTGGACTGATCGCAAAACTATGCTCAGGAATCCTGAATAAAAGCATGCCTTCAGTGCACACCAGCTTTTAATGTCAACTAAGTAGTTCAGCTAAATTAAAATAAAGCTTACTTGAAGTTGGTATTATTACACTATTCCTTGCGTCCACTGCCACAAGTAATGTGTTGTCAACATTATGTCTACTGTATTGTTTTAATGAACACGTCTGCAGAAACACCAGGTGTATAAGACTATAGTTGTGTCCCCAGCTACTATTAGTTGGAACTGATGTTGGTTTAGCTTTAAAAGAAATGCAACAAGGTACACATGCTTTTAAACATGCATGAATGTGTGCAAAAATGTGTGATCATATGTACCATTATGTGATATGACAAGCCCAACAACTATATGATGCAGTAGAGGCCTGACATGCTGAAGTTTTAAACACACTGTGGCACAAACTGGTGGTAAGTGACGAAGTTGTCTGGATAGTGCAAGCCACAGCTCAGTACATTGGCACCCCCTACTCACTCAAGACTTACCACAACCCTTGTGCTCACCTTAGCATATATGAAGTGGACCAAGCCTAATGAAGAGGCAATGCAATCAATGCCACTCCCTCATGCCCGTATCTCGTCACCTGTCGCCATCACCCCAACATCCACCCAGTGAAAACACTTCATCCGTGGGACATCCACATCATGTCCCAATATCTGTGCACTGTTTCGGAGAAAAATAGGACATCAACCAGACATTCAGTTTTGGATGACCTACTAAAGATGCCTCAAGGACATTGCATCTGGCACTTTTTTTTAGGCCTCACATGAATAGTTGACCTCCCAGAGGCCTTGTTTTTTAGTCTCCTCATGACAGAATTGTGTTTCCTCATATGTACAAATTATAATAACCTATCGTGTCTGGAGCTCATGTGTACATTGCACGTTGCAAATTTTCTGCTGCAGTTTAGTTCAAAAACTTCAGTTCAATATGCCACTTGTACCCAGAGGAAGGCCTAGAAGAATGAGGAGTGCACTGCAACGTGTGCATTTGTGTGCACGCCATAATATATACCTCCTTGCTGTGTGGGCATTCTGCCCAATGAATTTCAAACGTCTTCTGCCATCAAAGGCTCTGACATACTCATCCATTGGGCTCAATATGTCCCCATGATGTACTTCACGCACATTCAAGGGATGTCCACAAGATGTGTAAAATGTGGCCAAACAATTGTGCGAGGAGCGTCTGCTGGAAAAATTCAGCACATCTTGGAGGTACAGCAATATCCTCGCAGTGGATGATACGATTGCAGTCATCGTTCAGTAGCACCTGACAGGAGGTTGAAATTCAATAAATCTTCATTACTGCCCTTATATAGGTGTCCAGCAGACTTGTATGTAAGGAATTGCATGTAATTATTTACTTGGTAATGCTTACTGTAATTCTGTTACATTTTTTTAGTAACCAATTACATATAGCCAGTTGTCTCTTGACAAGACAAGCTGTAACAAGAGTTGCAGCTTTGAGGACTTGAAAGTGGTAGGAACTACAGTAGAATGCTTACAGTTGTGTTATGCAGCATCCTTTTGGATACATGTATTCAGACAGGCAAACCTGGGTGCTCAGTATTTCCACAAGTTATAATGCTGCACCATCTGTTTACCAATGAATTGAACAGGTTCTGGTATATCTGGATAGTGGCAACCACTTTGGACATTAATGCTAGGAAATCACATGCGGATGATTTTTCAGCTTTTCACTGACCCTAGTGGGAGTGCCTTCGATCCCCAGCAACAATTAAGCACTGCACTTCATACAGGACCCAAACACAACCGTCACGACATTGAGTAACCACAATCTTGTGGTTATTGCCACGCTGCCCTTCCCTCCAGCGCACACATCAAGCGAGTTTTCAGTGTTGCTGCCGATGCCTTCACAAGGAAACAAGGCAAGATGACCGACGAAAATTATAAAAAGCAATTAGTGAAGACAAGCAATGTGTGAAGGGCTGCAGAAGATGCACTGAAAGTGCCAGGCCAGCTCCTATT
This sequence comes from Dermacentor andersoni, assembly GCF_023375885.2. Taxonomy (NCBI): domain Eukaryota; kingdom Metazoa; phylum Arthropoda; class Arachnida; order Ixodida; family Ixodidae; genus Dermacentor; species Dermacentor andersoni. The sequence goes on along the minus strand of NC_092814.1, from coordinate 98,646,202 downwards.
AATTGTATCTGTGCAATGTCAATAATAATTTGGAGGAATGTAACATGAAATTAGTCAATTAATTTTTGTGTAATTCCTCAATTACTTTAGTGGGGTAGTAGTCGGTAACTGTAATCAATTGCATTTTTGAATGAAGTAATTGTAATAAGTTAAATTTTTTCTGCAACGTTCAAGTCTGGTGCGCACAGAGACGTTAAAAGGTGTGTGCATTAGCCGTTTTTGGCTTAAACTTAAAGAAAACTGAAGCTAACAATGCTGTCAATTCTGAAATCATCATCAGTGCCACTTTGTAATTCAATACTTTTGCACACAACATTTTATTTGCACTTTCCGTCATCCATAGGTGGCACGGCAGAAGTTGAATATGGTGGGAATTGAGTTGATAGAGGCATCAAGGAAATGTACATCTTGAGAAACAAGCAGCTTGCGAGTCTTTAGTGCTGCTCGGCACATTGCTTGGCTTTTCTGAAGAAACGGAAAAATGTCTTGTTGAAGGTGAGGCTGTGCTTAATGCCGGCCATGTTATACCAACTTAATTGTTTATCACGGAATTAAAGGGACTCTAAAGCAAAACACTAAATCAGTTCAGATGGATAAAGCACTTTTTGAAAACACTGATGTCGTTAATTTCGAAATAATAGTTTGATTATTTGAAGAGAAAATGAAGGTCAAAGTTTCAGTTCTTGAATTTTGCACCGAATCCCCAATGCCGGTAGGTCCCTGTGACATCACAGATATCAAAGTATTCTTTCGTAGTATTTAGGTCACGTTGGCCCAGCAAAAGTTCCCGAAACTCGCCATGTTCAATATTTGGCTCCTTTAGAACACCATGTAGTCTATCTTTACTGTTAAATAATTACCTCTGCCCAAGAAGACGCTGTCAAAATCCATGACATCACACGAGCTGGTCATGCGAGCAGCAGCTCGCGTGATGTCGGGGAGGCTCCACCACCCATCTTTTGTTATTGCGTTTTTTTCTGGCAGACCAAGCATCTCATCGTGGTAAGAGTGGTGTTATTTTGATATTGTTGAAGGGTTATTTAATTACTGATGCAGAAGAAACCATTTTTCTCTTTAGTGTCCCTTTAAGGAGACCATAAACACCATAGTCCGCGCTGAGCTTCCTAGCTTGCAAGTAACCAGCACTGTAAAAAGCTCAACCCATATGATAGAAGTTGAACTTTGCAACGGAACTGGTGCCATAAACATCACTGCACTTTTTTGTGAGTAATATCTCTATAATGCTTCAGAGTAGGCACCCAGCAGTCAGTCGAACACTGAGCACGCTACCACTCACAGGTGAATGAAGCTCACATTGGTAGTCATGATGCTACCTAAAATAAAAGTTACATGCATTCGCAATGAGAGGCATGTCTCACGGTGATACTTTAGCTATGCAATGCTTCTTAAGGAACCTGAAATTACAGGGAAAGAGGTGTCGAATTCACAAAGATTTTCGTTTGTGAATGCTGTTTACCATTGGATGGCAACCTTTGCTAATGATACATTCGACTTCATGACTGGCTGGCATCTGCTGGCACGACCAGTTCTAGCGTAATATTTTGTGAATGTGGGCTCGGTTAAGCAGTGCCAAATAACAAGATGCATGCTAGGTGATCAGCTGTGCCAGCACAGGCTGTCTCATCGGTCAATGTGTGCGATAGTGTTTCCGCAGACTATAGGGCGATATTGTGAAATGTTGATGCATTAGGGTCATTGTTTTCCTTTTTTTTCCACAGAATTCTTTTGGCTACATTGTATATTTCTGAAGCAACAGCATTTCTTTTAAGTCACATTCACTGTGATTTGAACTCCTTTTCAAGAATGTATCTCTATCAATTCTCAAAAAAGCGAAGTACTTGACACACTGAATGCACTGCAATAGTCTAAACACTAAAGAAATGACCCTAGAAGAAGTATTTTTTGTTTAAATACTCACTGCACATGACCATTTCATCACTCAAGTTCTTCCCTATCTGCAGCCTTGTCGCCCACATCTTATTTTGTTTCTTAACCTTCAGAAAATAGTGTTTGCTTATTTTCACGGATATCCCACGGCATTTCTATTTTGGCATAATGAGCATGCGGTTATTTTTCAACCGTCAATCGTTTGTCACCATTCTCAAGAGCACTGAAATATTGTAGAAACCGCATAAGCCAGGAACCCATCACCACTCTACAGATTCAGAGAAAATTCGTGCAGTGATGCCAGTGTATCTGGAAAGGGGAGCAAGGCACAGCTGACTAGTGCCATAGAACATTTTTCAGAATCACTGCAGTGGGATGAACATGTCAACGTGATATTACAAAAGTTAGGTGCGATAATGGGAATTCTGAACTGAAACCGCTACTTAATTCTGAAGTCAATAAAATTGTTGATCTATAACGCCCTCTTTGCTTCGTATCTAAACTACTGTCATTTGGTCTGGGGGACTACTACACAATCGAACTTCTCTCGACTATTAGTAATGCAAAAAAGAGTTTTGAAAATAATTGAGAATGTGCCAATCCAGCATTCTACTGCGGAGCTCTTAAAAAAATTTAGAATAACTGCAGCACAAGACACATGAGTATAAATTGTTGCGTGAATCTAGCTTAATCTATGACTGTCATAATTCCCTCTTCATGGGGTTAGTAAATCTCCATCCAAAGGAAGTATCATATAACACAAGAACAACAGAAATATGGAATGTTCCGTATTGTCGCACTGGCTATGGTCGGCAAATGCTTCACAACAAACTTTCGTGTCTACTAAATGACTTAATAATGACAGGAAAGTAGCGGGCGCAGCATTTTCAAGAAAGGAAACGCAAGCAAGGCAGATGACGATTATTGTTGTGTGGCAGAGATACACTCCCAAGGGTGTAACTTTGCCTACACTCTAAAAACAGTTTGCACCCTTTGGGGTGTATATTTGTCCCACAACAATAATCGTCATCTGCCTTGCTTGCGTTTCCTTTCTTGAAAACACGGCGCTCGCTACTTTCCTGTCGAGAATGCTGCGTCACACTGATAACGCGCATGCCGTTCGTGACTGGGAAGTACCGGGCTCGCAGCGTTAAAGCAAGGAAACGCGGGCAAGACAGATGACGATTATCGTTGTGGGACAAATAAACACCCCAAAGGGTGCAACTGTTTTTAGAGTGTACACTCTAAAGAAAGCTTGCACCTTTTGGGGTGTATATCTGCCACACAACAATAATCGTCACCTGCCTTGACGTGTTTCCTTTCTTTAACACTGCACTCTAAAAACAGTTGCACCCTTTGGGGTGTATGTTTGTCCCACAACAATAATCGTCATCTGTCTTGCCCGCATTTCCTTTCTTTAACGCTGCGAGCCCGGTACATCCCAGTCACGAACGGCATGCGCGTTATCAGTGTGACGCAGCATTCTCGACAGGAAAGTAGCGAGCGCCGAGATTTCAAGAAAGGAAACGCAAGCAAGGCAGATGACGATTATTGTTGTGGGACAAATATACTCCCCAAAAGGTGCAAACTGTTTTTAGAGTGTGCGAGCCCGGTACTTTCCAGTGACGAACGGCATGCGCGTTATCAGCATGACCTAGCATTCCCGACAGGACAGTAGCGGGCGCGGCGTTTTCAAGAAAGGAAACGCATCAAGGCAGATGACGATTATTGTTGTGTGGCAGAGACACACTCCAAAGGGTGCAAACATTTCTTAGGGTGTAAACAAAGGTACACCCTTTGGAGTGTATATGCCACACACTCTTCACTCTTACAAAACTTTACACCCTTCGGGGATTATCTTGTCCCTCAACAATAATCGTCATCTGTCTTGCCCGCGTTTCCTTTCTTTAACGCGGCAAGCCCGGTACTTCCCAATCACGAACGGCATGCGCATTATCAGTGTGGCGCAGCATTCTCGGCAGGAAAGTAGCGAGCGCCGAGTTTTCAAGAAAGGAAACGCAAGCAAGGCACATGACGATTATTGTTGTGGGACAAATATACACCCCAAAGGGTGCAACCGTTTTAAGAGTGCAATAATCGTCATCTGCCTTGCTTGCATTTCCTCTCTTGAAAACTCGGCACTCGCTGTATACTTTCCTGTCTAGAATGCTGCGTCACACTGATAACACGCATGCCGTTCGTGACTGGGAAGTACCGGGCTCGCAGCGTTAAAAAAAGGAAACGCGGGCAAGACAGATGACGATTATCGTTGTGGTACGAGATAAGCCCCAAAGGGTGTAAATTTTTTTAAGAGTGCACTCTTAGATTCTCGATAGACTACAGTTGTGTCGACTCGATCGCGGCTTGCGGTTTCTCTTGAGCCCGCAGCACTGGCGGACCGACCGACACTTGCAACGTAGCCGAGACGGCAAAGCCGCCAGGCGAAGGGTCACGCCCGCGCCTTCGGCGCTTTCGTATTTGACTTGTCCGAGGACGATGCGGAACACACCTCGATATCGTGGAAAAAGCGTCGTCCGACAACCAGTCCCTAACGCATCAAGCGGATATGAGGCTGCAGACATGAGCTGTGGGATCCACGGGAGCGATACCGGTGACACGCTTGACGGGCACGAAGCCCGCCGCATATCAAACAACCAGGTCGCTTTGGGGGCGACTGCTCTCTGGGACCCCCAAGCCCCAAAGGGTGTAAATTTTTCTAAGAGTGCACTTTTAGAAAAATTTCCACCCTCTGGGGCTTATCTTGTCCCACAACAATAATCGTCATCCATGTTGCCCGCGTTTCCTTTCTTTAACGCTGCGAGCCCGGCACTTTCCAGTCACGAACGGCATGCGCGTTATCAGTGTGACGCAGCATTCTCGACAGGAAAGTAGCGAGCGCCGAGTTTTCAGGAAAGGAAACGCAAGCAGCTACTGTTGTGTGGCAGAGATACACTCCAAAGGGTGCAAAGTTTTTTTAGAGTGCACTCTTAGAAAAATTTACGCCCTTTGGGGTTTATCTTGTCCCACAACAATAATCGTCATCTGTCTTGCCCGCGTTTCCTTCCTTTAACGCTGCGAGCCCGGTACTTCCCAGTCACGAACGGCATGCGCGTTATCAGTGTGACGCAGCATTCTCGACAGGAAAGTAGCGAGCGCCGAGTTTTCAGGAAAGGAAATGCAAGCCAGCCAGATGACTATTATTGTTGTGGGACAAATATACACCTCAAAGGGTGCAACCGTTTTAAGAGTGTGTACACTCTTAAAACGGTTGCACCCTTTGGGGTGTATATTTGTCCCACAACAATAATCGTCATCCGCCTTGCTTGCATTTCCTTTCTTGAAAACTCGGCTCTCGCTACTTTCCTGTCGAGAAGCTGCGTCACACTGATAGTGCGCATGCCGTCCTTGACTGGGAAGTACCGGGCTCGCAGCGTTAAACAAAGGAAACGCGGGCAAGACCGATGACGATTATTGTTGTGGGACAAGATAAGACCCAAAGGGTGTAAATGTTTTTAAGAGTGTAGGCAAAGTTACACCATTTGGGGTGTATCTTTGCCACACAACACTCTAAAAACAGTTTGCACCTTTTGGGGTGTATATTTGTCCCACAACAATAATCGTCATCTGCCTTGCTTGTGTTTCCTTTCTTGAAAACTCGGCGCTCGCGACTTTCCTGTCGAGAATGCTGCGTCACACTGATAACGCGCATGCCGTTCGTGACTGGGAAGTACCGGCCTCGCAGCGTTAACCCTTTGAGGGTCGAATTATTTTGAAAAAAACTTTCCCAGGTGGTCAAATTAGTTTATTGCGGATCTTGAATCTACAAAATGTATTAAGTCGGGAATAAATTGTAAAAAATAATTAGGAACAGTATATTGGTGTCGGCATCACTCAGAACTGCAAAATGTTCAATAGTATTTCCGAGCGCACTGGTACTCCTTGAAACACGGGTCTACGCACAGCGCCTTATCGCAGTCTGCACACCTAAAATGCGTGTCTGTTCTCTTGAAGCGAGGAGTTGTGTTGGCGCACACATGACATCTCTGCGTGCGGCTGCCTTGGGCAGAGGTCTGAGGCACCCTCTCGCGTAAGCGCGTTAATTGCCGCGGAGAGCGAGACCTCACGAACGGCGCTGATAAGCAAGTGGTGATAAACAAGCTAAGAGCAGTGCCAATCAAGATAGAAATCAACTTCCGCCGCCCGTGCGAGAGCGTGCCGACAAAAAGAAAAATCACGTTTCGCGCGCCTCCGTTGCGATCACGCGGCGGAACCGAAACCGCGAAAGCGCGTTGCTACCGAGAGCGCGAGTACCTCGCGAACGGCGCTGATAAGCAAGCTAAGAGCAGCGCCAATCAAGATAGAAATCAACTTCCACCCCCCTGCAAGAGAGTGCCGACAAAGAAAAGATGGCGTTTCGCACGCCTCCGTTGCGATCAGCGGCGAAACCGAAACCGCCAAAGGGGCGTTGCCGCAGTCTGAGCGACGCGCTGAAGCCTGTTTCACATGATGCGATTTTCGTCGCACCGGAAGTGCGATTTCCGTCGTTTGCGATGAAAATCGCAGTCGCAGTGCCGACCCCCCGATTTTCGGCTGCGACCAACCGGTTGGTCGCACAGTCGCACCGTCGCACCGATCGCTGCGATTTTCCGTCGAAATTGCGCGAAGAGCTGTCAACGGAGCTATTTCGCCGGTTTGTTTTGGAAAATGGCGTCTGGCACTACAAATGCAATGCGCGGAGACGTGGATTGTCGAATTCGGTACGTACGCGAAGGGAGAATAAAAAACTTGTACCGCATATTCGATTCTCCCATTTATGTACATTTGTCGACACGGTACGCAGCAAATAAAGTGCATTTTCACGTTTGCTTCGTACGCCTTTGCGAGTTGTCAGTGCTAGGAGGTGTTCGATCCCCAGCAGACGACGAGGTCGTCACAATTTTCTTTTGTTGAGTAGCATGCAAGAATCGCGCTTACGGAGCAGCTTGGATTATTTCAACCTCGGCAAGGGCAAATGGCAAGACAGCAAAGTACCCGAAGTTTCAACGTTGCGCTGAACGCGGTACCCTTCAGTTGCATTTTCTTGTCGGTTTTCAAGCATGAATTTCCCGATGCATCTTGAAAGCTTATCTTGCCTCTTATTAAATTTGACAGAGCAAAAGTGTAAGCTGTCGTAATGAATTTGCTACGATAGCATTAAATCCGTGGCTTGAATAAAATATTACATGCGCGTTAAGTTGCACCTCTTCTCTGGAGATTTTTTTTTTCCTTGCACAGAAACCAATAAACATTGACTATGTTGCGGACTTTGTATCCTTACTGCATCTGTATGAACACTTGCTCAGCAACGTAATTAACTGTATAGCTAGTAGATTAAGTAAATTGCTTGCTATAGTGGCACAGTGACAACGTACCCTCCTGCACAATCATGTAGAACTCGTGCAACAATGCGAAAACCAGGCAAACAGCCTGTTCTTGTGGGGATAAAACAGTATAAAACGACACGCTGAAGAAAAGTAAATCAAAACTGTGCAGTGAAGTCAGCCAGTAGAAGCAGTTCTTGCACGTTCACAGCTGATCAAGTGTGCAGAAACATTCATGCCTTACATGTTTCTAGTAAGTTTCTAATAATTTTGTGATCACATATATTAGTGTGTAAACCCATGTAACGATATCCGTTGCGATTACTATCTTTATAGGTAATGAAATACCATGCTACTTGCAAGAACATATATCACCCGAGGATTTTAGAAATTTCTGCATTTCAACTATACACAATATGTGGTTTATTCAATAAAAGACCACAAACTGGGCTTGTTTGCAGTGACAAACTTATTCCAAACTTTACTTACATACAGGCAAGAAAAAAAATTATAGACAGACATATCGTTCTTCAATTTGTTCACCTGCCACTGTGGCTATAGCATTCTGCTGCTAGCACAAGGCGAGGGGTTGATTTGCCAGCCATGGAAGTCGCATTTTGATGGGAGTCATAGGTGAAAAAAAAAAAAGCTCTTGCACTTAGATTTAGTTCATCACCTTTCACTGAACCCTTACACTTCAAAATACTATTGCATAGGGGGGCATGCTTATGCACCAATAGAAAGCAAAGGGCAGAATTGTAAAACAACCATCTGTCGTGATAATTTGAGTGTGTAAATATTCATTGGATCAATATGTATTGTTCAACAGCACTGCACAAATAAGCATGATCAGGTCTAGCAAGTAGGAAGCTGGTTCTACAGATGTATAAATGTCAAGGCATGAATGCTCATGCTACATCGCACACATAGCACAAAGAAAACCTTTTTCAAGAGTTGTCCCTTCTGGCAGATATGAGTGGGCCATAAGCAGCAGAAACTTTATTGCAGGGCATTGTGTAATACCGCTTATGAAGGAATGAAGAGAGTGAAGAGGCTTTTAACAGCAGTACCTCATGCTACTCTAATAAGAAGAACGATGAGCAAAAACATTTCTGGTAGAGCACTTAAACAGTAAATTTCTGAAAGACAGAAAATTCCAGGTGAGAGTTGGAGGTACATTTGGCCCACACACACCAACAACGCGGGCATACTACAAGAAGCACTACAGCGTATGGTGTATTACAGTCTGTGGGAAAGCTATCTTATACAGAAATCAAGAATGATGCAACAAGCCCTCAACAACACTGCAGACTTTCTTGGCCAGTCTGGCCTCTCGCTTTCTGATAAGTCAGCTCATATCGACGGCGGAAAAAAAAAAGACTAGAATCAAGAACTGCCCCAGATTACACATTGTGATCCACATAGCTGGACAAATATGCCTGCAAGTCAACATCTACAAATCCTCAGCTAGTGTAAGCCCATGACGGCAGAGCCAGCACGTGGGTGAAACAATTATGCAATGCCTGGACGCAACTTCCACACCTGGTGAAAAGAATAATCTCGAAATAATGGGGGTGTACGAGTGGATACTATGGAAAATCACAGATGCTGTGCTTGTGTCCAAGGTATAGTACGGTATGAATTACCAGCAGCACACAAAAAAGACAACTGATCGAATACAGGCATCAGGTAGTAATAATAGGTCTTTCCAACTTTACCATGATTGAAGACCTCTATGAGAAAGAGCTGACGAACAAGCACCTAGACAGAGTAGAGTTGCAGCCTGCAGCAAAATTCTTTGTCTCAAGAGCTCAGAACCTCGTCCCAACATACTATGCCAACTAGCATATGAGATGCAAAGATGACTACCCCTCCCTTCAGAAACACAACCTCGGGAGTACCTGAACTTGAAACACAACAGGCCCATATCGTGAAATATGGGGGCAAAAAATTAGGCCAGGAGACTATATGCAACTGCCAAACACACAGAGGAGGTTGCTAATCATGAAGATGCAAGCAAACATAAGGCACATATAGTACACTGACCTGGCAATAGCAGTGTAACAGTAGTATGACACTACATAAAACTAAACCCCATATAAGTGAGTACCACTCCAGGTCATCCTACACCTATAAAAACTGAAATGAAAGCATTCAAAGCAGCACTTGTAGTGCAGATTACACCCTGTACAACACCCTGCATGAATCACCAGAAACTGTCTGGGCCTGCACATCATACAAGATTGTCAGGAAAATCAGGAGATTGACACGCGACTTGCAAGCACATGGCCAGAAATTAAATTACAGGATACATAGCCATGCAGATATTCCAGGACACAAGCGGGCTTATAAGCCCGACATAATAACTGAAAACTAGACGAGTTTGTGTGTATTCATTATTAACTAAAGCGCAACAGATTTCCCCAGAAAAAGAAATACATCTTTGAAGGATAGATAAAGATTGGTGCTTGGTGCAGCCAAACATAAATAAAAATGCTACAGAAAGAAAATAGAGAAAAATTCCATGTGCAGGAAAAAATCATTACAATTGCCAATCCTGCATGCCAGCACCTTTCAAGAAACACTGTTATTCCAATAGACAGACTGACAGCTTGCTGATGCAAGCACATTCTTCCAGTTCCATGCCATTGGGAAAAAAATGAGTTTCCTGGAAGGTAGCCACATGCACACTTGGTGATCACAATGTTTTTTTTTCCCTGGACTTGTATATCTATATGTATTTTCTCCCTTTCCTGCTTTTATGTTTGGTTTCATCAAGCACTAGTCTTTATCAGGTTTTATTGCTGTACTACTTTGTGGTAACCTTTATAGATCACTGCATTTTCACAATAAACCTTTTAATTAGAAGTTAACGTACCCTGTTCTTACTGCTGCACACTATACATTCTTGCTACATTGGCCAAATAAATGATTTTATAAGGTACGCAGAAGCATCATGAGGGCTATTAAAGTGACTTGTTGCAGTCTAAAAAAAATGAATAGCCCGGCTGCAAATGGCACCAGAGAACACATAGGACAAACAAGAAAACCTAGATGATCTAACAACCAAAAGTTTAATGTACACACCGAGTAAATGCTCGCTGACAAGCAATAGACTGAACATACACGAAAAGGAGAAGCAAAAATTCATGTGCGTTTCCCGACAGGAAATGCATCCATTTCTAACGGAGGCCGTGCTGACAAGATTAACCCAGCATTTTTAGATCTACAGCTTCCGTAATTTCTCTAGGCAGCCGATCTGCACAGAATGCTAGCTTCTTCCTCTACAATGCACGCTCAGATGTGGAGAGTGCATTGTAAAGGAAGAAGCTAGCATTCTGTGGAGATCGGCTGCCCAGAGAAATCATGGAAGCTGTAGATACAGACACTGGGAGAATCTTGTGTCAGCATGGCCGCTGTTACACTTTCAGAGATGGATGCGTTTCCTGTTGGGATCAGTATGGACACACATCAGATCTTGCTTCTGCTTTTTGTGTAAATTCGATTTATTGCTCGGCATGTTCAATAAACTTTCATTTGTTTATACACCTCATGATTGTCTTGGTCTCTAGCAGAAAGGTGTTCATTCTTTTTACAGTGAAGCTGTATATGCCTAGGCGAAACACTCGTGGTCCGATCCCAAAAACCCTACTGTAGGGGTATGAGCCATTGTTTAAGGGGGTGTGAGCCATTGCATTCGTCTTGCATAATGGACGGAGACATTTCTTGTTGGGTAGACATAGAAATGCTTATGCATTTCAAACATACATTTATCTGCGTATTATTGCAGGGAAGGGACACAGAGGGGGATGGGGTTAAGACAAGATCATGATGTCATTATTATCTCACAGCAAAGGTGTGGTGGGCCATTGGCTAGACCGATAGTGACGTCGTTTCTCTCTAGCAGCAGAGCGCGCGTGAAGCAGTCTCTCCGACTTCCCAATAGGTTCGAAAATGTGTCCCTGTATTTAATTAAATGAAATGTGCAGCCCCGGTGTGTCACTTCTTAACTACAGTGCATAACTGAGTCATAAACATTATGATTAACGCATTACAAAACACAAGTGCGTAACATAATTCAGAAAGACTTTGATGGACCCGCTGGATTACCACAATGAACCACTCACTGCACTTTCCATGATGGTGATCTTGCAAAGTGCAATGTGTGGAATTCCAAATAAACAATGTGATAAACCCAAGCCAAACATGTGCATAACCACATTAAGAAACACAGACATAACCAATAGTATAGAGAGACTTGAATAAACCATTGGAATTAACCCAGTGATAAACACTGGGGCAGCACATCTCAGCTTCGCTGGTTTACCGTCTGTACAGGGTGCATGGGCAGTAACTTTTTCTGTTATTGATTGTTAAGTATTGTATAATGTTGTGCCAGTAAAACACTTTGGGCTAGTTGGTGCAATGTATTGGTACTGCTCTTATTGCTGTTTTTTGTCTTAATGTTGTGCCTTTCTTCCTTTTGTAACAACTTTTTTATTCCCCCTTGCATAATACTCCAACCTTGCAGCCTGCGAGGTATATAAATAAATAAGTACATAAGCACGTCATTCATTCATCTGCATACACCTCACACCATTCCTTGCTCAACAAACGTCACTGTGTTGATGTCTCGCAGCGTGCATGTACTTTAACTGCCGTTTGCATTTCGGTATGGTTTGTGAACAGTGTAATGCATAAAGATTACATGACATTAAGGTTGTGACCTATGCGGTGCATAGCAAACCTCGCAAAAGATGACATGTTGGATGTTGAAAATAAGACAAATTGTATATATTGCAGTTACTTTAACAGCATTTAATTGACCACTTGACAAAAACTTCACTTCGCATAGATTCCAACACGTACACTGCATCTGCAGTTTTTTTTTTGCTTATTAATGTGGTCGTTACTGCATGGCCACATTGCAGATTTGAAAACAAAGTTAAATAAGTTTGTTTGTTGCAATATAACAATATGTGTAGATCACTGCGATTGTAACACCAGAACTTGATACAAACATGCACACTATAGGATGCCGACAAATGCTCAGGACAAACTCTAGAATGTTTGCATCCTGTACTTATGAAAGTGAACAGTTTCATTCCATGGCTGTCAATGAGAGGGAGAGAGAAAACTTAATTGTGTTCGTGGAACAAAAACGCATTGATAAGCTTAGAGATATAGTAATTGCTTAACACTCTCGAAATGAATAATTATAGCTTGCTATCGACATTGAATCAGCCTTTCGACAGCAAGAAAAGGAATCAGTTTTTCCAGCTCTGAACATTGAATTGCAGGAAGTGCAAGCAGGCAGACTAGCTTAAGAAATCTGGATGATTGCTATAAATTACTGCGAAGGAACTATAATGTTTTATAACATTAATAATATAATAATAATATTTATTTCCACAAGACAGGCTAACCGTGAGCGGCGTGCGAGGCTGAGCAGAAAGCCGAAAAATTCTACGGCAAGTGCGCCTACCGTCGGCCTAGGATCCTGCATGAGAATAGCGCGTATTGATATGGTCTTCTTGTTAGAAGTTCCGAGTATACTACCAGCGCGAGACACAAAGTGGACGAGAAGCGTGTCTTTTATAATGCTGTGTTACAACGTACAGGTTTCTACAAAAGTGACGGTAACTGCTCGAAACATTTGATGCGTCGGCTTTTGCGCCTTTAGAAATGTTTAGAGAGGGCTCCCATATATATATTCGCAGCGCAAGCACGGCGATGGATGAACCAGGCTAGCGCTAAGGTTGAATTTCACAACACAATTTTCATTCCACGTCCAGTAATCACACAGACCATTTGAGGCTTCGTTCAGGGGCACACGCGGGCTTTCGGGTTGGGGCTTCTTGTTGCTTTTGGCGCAAGAATATGGCTAGGAGCAGGCACCACATAAGCGCAATTACGGGCAATATACACGCATCATTTCTCCAGGAGCTGACGCCGAGCACGGGTAGCGCGAGGATCTTGTTGGGCTGACACGAGAACTTCGTGGCAGCCGAATTCCGAATACTGCATAAGCGGTGAGGGTAGCTATATGAACTTGTCGATAGGTCATCTTGTAGATTGTTGTAGCGCAGGCAGAACGAAACGGTCATAGAAGGTAGATAAGACAACACACAGCGCTGAACCACCTGCGAACAGCTGTTTACGTGCGCGATGTCGCACTGAACTACAGAAACCGCCGTCGCGCATTCCAAGACAAATCTTAACTAACGTTTTTAAATTAGTAAACGTACATATTATTTGCTTCTTGTCAAGAGAAGTCAATAATATTATAGTGTCAACGTTTTATTCACTACAATAAAAGAATTATGCAGCGTGTGCCACGAAACCTGGCAGTCAGCAACCCTGGGCGTCGCACCAGTCGCATTGTTAAAATCGCAATCATGTGAAATGAGCCCTCTAAAAATCGCATTGCGACGCGTGCGACAGCACCGATTTTCGTCGTTGCAGTCGCAGCATGTGAAACAGCCTTGAAGCTAGCAATCAGCTCTGTTTATCTCACCAAGAAGGTAGCACCAATTTCAAACGCATCTTGTAAGTGCTAAGAGGTGGCAGCACCTCCCGATGAGCGTTCATCGTCATTATGGCGCGAAATTTCAAACGGAGGGTCGGAACCGTACCCGTACGGAAAAGACATTGCGGGACAGAAAACCGCTGCCGTACATGTACGGCGAAAACCTTCAAAGGGTTAAAGAAAGGAAACGCGGGCAAGACAGATGACGATTATTGTTGTGGGACAAATATACACCCCAAAGGCTGCAACTGTTTTTAGAGTGAACGATAATCGTCATCTGCCTCAATTGCTTGTGTTTCCTTTCTTGAAGACGCCGCGCCCGCTACTTTCCTGTCGGGAATGCTAGTCGAGCTAATAACGCGCCTGCCGTTCGTTACTGGAAAGTACCGAGCTCGTCGCGTTAAAGAAAGGAAATGTGGAAGACAGATTACGATTATCGTTGCGGCAAAAGGGTGTAATTGAGTGCATGCATGTGTAGAATAAAGAACAAATTTTTGTTATGTCGTCAATCATCAGAGAGAAGTATAATGAGGTTACACTTTTCTGAATTTTTATATCTGCACTACGGTATCTGCACTTTGCATGCTAGAGCAATTAATGTCTAGTGTCTCGTGCAAGAGTTTAAAAAAAAATTAAGAAATCATTATTGATTTTAATTAGAACTTGTACCACTCTCGTTACAAAGTTTTCGCCAAGATGTTAAGAAAAATAAAGTACGAAGAAAGTTGAAATTAGCGTTTCCTTAGTTAACCTGACGCCTGTTGTATATTTCGTTTTAAGCGCCGTGTCTGGAGAACTCACGGGGAACTGACTTTTAGCGCTTTTAGCATTGCCAACCATGTGCCACCGTCATGGCGGCGGCCACGGATGGAGGTGTGTACGACTGCCTTAACTTGTAAGTTATTCAATTTTACAACTCTCTATTAGCCTGGTGTTTATAGTTACCAGATCGGAGAGTATGCGCAAAATAATATTATGCTGCCTGCTGCATTGCAGTATAAGCGCTAACTGCCACAACATACACCAGCTCATGCTGCAGTACTTACCACTTAACATATTATCTAAACGAAAGATGTGAAATTAACAATTTTGAATCGCTCGTTTTGTTTCTTAATTATTTTGTCGTTCTTATACATGCACTGTACTTTTTAGCTGCCTTACTGTCGTGGCGCTGGAGTGCTGCTGATATAACTCCATGAGTTCTGACGCAGCGAACTGGGTGGCTACGATCTCCAGTGTTTTGCAGAAAAAACTGATTGGTCTGACGCCTACCGAACAGCGCAGTGACAGATGTTTGTTGGATATCATGCATGCAGTGTCGACGTTACCACTCATTTGTGACCGTCCTGTCTGTGTCGGTTAAGGTGAATTCTGAAAAATGAGACGGAAAGCAGTACTATGGTGCCATAATGTCTAAGGTGCACGAAGTATATGCTTTGTGAGTATTATTGTTATTTGTGTGCGAAGGATCACGTTAGTGTACCTTATAGTATGCTTGTGAACGTTAATATTTTTATTGTTGTCATGCTGAAGTGCTCAGCCCAAGATGTAATTGTTGCTATAGTAGATGAGGCTTTTGTACGTTTGGGGATAGAAACCATATCCTTTCCGTAGTTACCTTCTTTAAATCAATTAGCTTTCTGCGAAGTGAAATCGGAGTTTCACAGTTCACTGTCATCGCTGCTGCTTTTCTTTTTCGCGCTACGATCAATTCAACGCTGTGCCTAGTAGTTAAGAGTAGTTAATTAGATTACATATGAAGTGTAGTACGAACAGTAAATGTCAAAGTGCAGGTGCGTTGGCTACTGCTCTGGCACCCCTAAATGAATGTCTTTGTGGTTTGGTTAAATTTAACTTGAAGTATGGTGAATGTAATGTAACAGTCGACTTCCATTAACTCGACATCGGCGGGATGCGGTAAACTAGGTTGAATTATCGGAAACGCGAAATAAAGAATGCATTTGGAAGTTCCCATAGGTTGGTAGTATCAGTGGATGCTCGCTCATCAGTATTTTTGCTGTCATTGTACTCGCGCTCATGTGCACTGACAATCGTCAGCACTCGTGCCCACTCATACTAGCCAACACTCGCTCGCATTCATAGTTGCTTTCATTCATACTTACCAGCACTCACTCATCCATACTCAAGCCCACTTATGATCGTTGACGCTCACTTAAGTTCATACTCGGGTCCACTCAAACTCACCGTTACTGACTTTCATGTATACTCATGTACACAATCACACCCTTCGTCACTCACTAAAGCTCTATCTCACGCCTGTGAATTAAATGTGGAGCGAGTATGAGCCAGTGCACTAGTGAGTGAGTATGCTGACTTAGGGAACTTGCTTCAAATTTAACAAGTATTTGTAATGCCTTGTGGTGGACTCCACCTGAATTTTAAGTGCACTGTACGAACTAACTTGCCAGATCACTATGCATGATAGAGCTTGGTTGGCATTGTCTACATGTGTACCTTCTGGCAAGACACAGCACTGTTGATACTTCAGCTGTGATTGAAACTCCCAGACTGCGGCTGCTGTCATATGGAAACGCCGCTTTTGGCATGTCATCATCTGTTGGTGGCTTCCTCATTTCTACATCGTTGTCAGTGCTAGCATGCTCTTTCATGCTGACTTTGCCTAGAACTGTATCAATTTTGTCCAGCAACTGCTCAACCGGGCCATCCATGTCTACACTGTCATGCAGTCATGTGAAACCACCATTCCTGAAAAACGGTTTGTGATTGTTGGTGGCTTGCCAGCCTTTGCACACTTATTTGAGCATGGAGAGCACTTTTGGTGTGACCGATAGTGTCTATATCCTAGCTGCTAGGAATCCATTCTTGATTCAATTATCTGGTTTTGCATTTCAATTTCATTTCAAGATTGAAATAAGCTCTTTCTCTATAGAAAAGCATGGGTGCATTTAAGCACTTTGGTTGAACTAGCCTAAACCCAAGTTAAACAATGTGAAATTAATCCTATATTTCACATTTGGTAAAAATATCTTTCTTTTGTCCAGTGCCATGCACAGACACTAAGGAATATTAAGTCATTTAAATTGCTTTCTGTATCCTTGATTCATTACTATCAGAGGTACAAAATGTTGCATATGTGTAACAGTAGGCAATAGTGGTACTAAACAAAGAATCTAATAACCCGCCGTGGTTGCTCAGTGGCTATGGTGTTGGGCTGCTGAGCACAAGGTCGAGGGATTGAATCCCGGCCATGGCGACCACATTTCAATGGGGGTGAAATACGAAAACACCCGTGGTGCTTAGATTTAGGGGCATGTCAAAGAACCCCAGGTGGTCAAAATTTCCGGAGTCCCCCACTACGACGTGCCTCATAATCAGAAAGTGGTTTTGGCATGTAAAACCCCATAATTTAATTTTTTTAAGAGAATCTAACAAACTGTTTTTCAGGTGTTAGGTGTTAATTTTAGCTCAGTAGGACAACTGATAAAAATGCTAAATGAAAACAAGTAATATACATATACAAATAAACCACTTCAAGTAGACAACTGTGTCCTACTGTTAAACCACACTTGCCAATAATACCAGTGTCACACAAGCACCTTTGAATGTGAATTTCCACTACCAGGTCCCAGTCAATTGTAAATCTGACGTCTGCTCATCATTTTTACTGCATATTAGGCAAATTTGTCATGTATGTGCTTTAGATTTGCTTATTGACACCTGGTGCGATAGAGGTCACCAAACTTTATCTGGTTTGTTGGACTATGCAGCAGTAATCATTGCCACTAGTGAATAAAAGTGCCAGTGTGACACTAATATACATTGCTCTTTAAGCCACATAATATTCTGTAAAAATAAACAGTAGTACCTTATTAATTGTCTAAGTTTATAGGCTAGAGCCTAATTTTATCGTGCAAAGTTCGCAGGATGCTGTAACCTGTGAAATAGTTGTCCATAATTATGTAATAGTGCCTGTGACTTGATGGGCAGCCGCAGCATTACTTGACTGTCCGGTGTTACCCAATTCTGTTAGCTGTGAATCCTCTTGTTATGGCATTTTTACAGATAAATTGCTCCAAATTGATGAGATTTGTTATCTCTGAGTTAATATTTGGAGATAAATTGGAGGAGCTTGAACATGATGTGAAAGTTCAGTCTAAAAAGATTGTGTATTCATTAATGGGGTCCCTCTTACTTGGAAAATTTGCAATGACAACGAACGAACACATGACAGATAACATATTTTGCATCACAAGTTATGTAATTTAATAAGAGAAACAAATACAATAGCCACAACAGATAAGTGAAGCAGTAAATGCAAGCCTTCTTGGTTTTGAAATAGAGGAGTGGGCAACACTTAGTGCCATTCGTAAATGCTTTAGAATGCTTTTCCATGCTTGCAATTGCACTGCCTTACTCCTCAGGCTGTGCATAATTTTATGGCACTAAAACATAAAAATTAATTTTTTTTTTTTGGCTTGCTCTACAATTACCTTTTATATGCACTCATTGCTGAGCGCATGAGCATCTGCACTCCACCTCCAACAGAATTCAACTTCCATGGCAGGGTCCTCGACTTTGTGCTCAACAGCAGAATGCCATAGCCTATAATAAATAACGAACTGACTCCACAAAGCAAACATTTGCAGTCACTCTACAAAGAGCCATCTCAAGTACTGTATTAGCATAGTGCGAATTACCGTGTGACTGGCTACTCAAGGAATTTTGCGTGCATTTTCGGGCATCTTTCACGCTTGGAAAAATAAACTGTTATGTAGCACGTATTGAGCAACCGAAAGCAGTCTCAGGAGTTTCTTGTGTTGCTCTGCAATTTTCTCATTGACACTTTTCATCTAAATATAATAGAGAAATTGATTAATTATGTGGTATGCAAGAAATCTGAATATCTCCAAGCGATGGCAAACAGCATTACCTTGGTCCTGTCCAGCTACGTAGCATTTTTATATTTTTGAAGTTTGGCCCAAGTGAAACACCCTGTACATTTGTAACATTACTGTAATGAACATAAGATATCCTTTGCATTTTAAAACATTACCTGTTCCTTTTACAAGAACAAACTACAGTAAACAAAATCTAAATTATCAAGTAACTACAGCTCTTGACGGATTCTCGGATGGTATTGAATTTTCTCTCTCTCCGATCACTTTTAAAGAGAGTTAAAATGGCATTTATTAGCTTGTGATTCATAAGAAAGGGAACAGATGGGCCCGAGATGTTGCAATCATATGAAACCAATAAACAAACCAAGGAACCCATGATGTTACTTAGTTTTATAGTTCATTATGTTCGTTGACATTGTGGTCTTTGCAGACATGATGTAGTTCATGTGTCGATTCTTGCATTTCAATTTCTGTTCTTCTGTTGGATTTATATCAAGCAGTTACTGCTTGTAATGTATGTGCCATTTTTTATGTATCTATGTATGACGTGTGACCTACGCTCAGTATGCACTTCCTGTACTTGCTGTTACAGTGTATTGTCATTTACTCTGTTGTATGTACTTTTGCATTGTTCTGAATGCAATGGACCCTTCAGGCTTGCCAGCATTTTGCCCTGGCTCCTTCCTTTTAGATCAGGAAAATAAACTTCAGTTCACTTTTGAATATAGGAGCTGGTCTGACATTTTTTAAAATTAATCAGTAATGTTGTATGTTAGTGACTGCCTAAATACGTGGTTTAGATTTAACCACTTTTGACAAAGTGTTGTTCAGTATCTTGGAATTTGTCCAAGACAACCACCTATTGGACCTATGCTCAATATTTTTTTCCCCCTCTTTGCATGGTGTGCCAAGTAGTAACTCAATGTAACTCTGCTAGAGGTCTTTGTAAGCAGAACCAGCTGCAAAGCTTGGGGGAGGGGGGAGGGGATTCTACATGGTGGTGTCGCTTCCACTAATACTGAGAATCACCCTTTGTTATGTTGGGGAATGGCTTTCGAAGGTGTGCACATGAAAAAGCTGCACAGTAAAAACGAAATAGTGGTAACCTGACAGATCTAAAAGGTTTGGCCACAAATTCTATGCATGCACATAATTTGAGGTAAAAAAAAATTCTCCAGAACCTATCTTACGATGACTGTCAATGGTAATGCATTTAGGCTTGAATTGATATAGTGACACAATCTATTACCACCATCGAAACGAGTTATATATGAGGCATATACTGCAACGAGATTTCTCTTTTGTGTTTCCCTAAGAACACTCGGCGCCATCTAATGGCGCCGCTGTGAAGCCTGCACATGACCTCCGAAATGCATGGTACACCGTTGCGTGCGAATACTGAGAAACGGTCAATGCCGCAACCGGGCTCCTCTCTCATGCTTCGCTCTGGACATGCTGCGCCACCTGGTGGCACTCCTGACAAGTTTGCGCATGGCCTCGGAGACAAATAGCGTGGCACGCTGAGAATTGTTCCCTCACTTGCACATACTCAGTGACCCAAGTTGATGAGAGGTTCATTGAAAATCGGCACATACCCACTGTATTCATGGCGCAGCTCGCTAAACCATTGGCGTGAAAGATGTTCATTGAAAAGTGGCGCATACCCAGTGAAATTGGGGTGCAGCCTCAAGGACAGGTTGCTGTCCTTGAGGATCCCTTGTAACGTGGGTTCGATTCCGCACAGCATTGGATAAATTTAAGGGGTTCTTTTCGTCATTGTAGAGCGGCACATTCCCAGTGGCAGGTACCTAGTTACCCAAGTTGGTGTCAAAGACGGTTCGTTGAAGAGCGGCACACATTTACTGGCACATACTCAGTGCTCCAAGTTGGGTCAAAGGGTTTCTTTGAACAGCGGTGCCTACCCAGTCCCGCATCTACAGTGACCCATGTCGGTGTGAAAGAGCTTTGTTGAAGACAGGCACGCATGTACACACAGGCACATACTCAGTAACCCAAGTTGGTCCAGCTTTTGCTTTCTAACCCTCTTCTCTCAGCACAGTAGCCCCATGCGCTACTCATTTGAACACGACCCAGTGACACAGGTAGGCGGAATAACAGATACGAACAGATGGATGGATGGATTTATGGATGGATACCATAAAGTGGCATGAAGTACCCTAAGAATGCTAACATATTAAAATGATGATGGAATGACTGCTGCCTGGGCTTCTGCCAGCTGGCAGCAGGTTGGCAGCAGGTTGGCAGCTCTAAAGTTGGTAAGGAGTAGCACTCTGTTTGAAAAGAGGTGGAGCTGTCTTTACATTCCAAGTTGTTAGCTTCATGCACCATTTGTAACTACAGAGCTTGGTTGATGTGAGTGCTTAGGGCTGTACCTGTGGTATGTGTTTCCCACCAAGCTCAAGCTGTGGTTCAGGGCCCCTTTAAAGAAAATGTTGCTGGCGATGCCACAGGAGCACTTGTTTGCTTGAACAATTCAAGGTTCGACTTTAGGTGGACAGGCAGATCATGGGAATAATATCTCTGTGCTTTTTTTGTGTTAATTTTTGAAAAGTGAGGTATTTCGTTTCAATGGAATATTATCTACGATTCAAGAAATAGGGGATATAGCACATTGTCTCAACACATTCAGTGGTATGTGCAATGTTTTGTATATTGGGTACAGTGATTTAATTTTACAGATCATTGAAATTGTCTGTTCTCCGCCACTACTGAATATTGGGAATGTCACCATATTTCAGTTGTCTTTTCTGCTGAGGTGCTGCATTCAACACTGCTGTCAAAATGTGAATCACACAAAATGTTAAACCTGAATTATGTGTCTCATAAGTGAAGGCTTTGAGTATGCTGTGAGCAAACGAATTTGTTGTTGCATATATGCAATGTGGGATAGCAATAGTTAAAGGGAAATCAGCTGTATTGCTTGCCAGCTCTGTGCTGATAGTTTTAAAGGGACTCTAAAATAGCGCCATTCTTACTGTGATTGTGCAGGATAACATGCTAGTTTGCCAGCTTCTTGTTGTTACATCTTTTGTGGAACCTCTGATAACACTATGTTCAGTTAATATATTTTTCACCAGTTTACACTGTTCAGTGTGGGTGGTACATGCTGCTTTTATTAGCAGACCAGCATCATAAACCTCTCTGAAAAGTGTGATCTGACACACACGCCTGCATGTAAGTCATGCGAAATTTTTTTTTTTGTAGTGTTGCATGTATGTGAGGATTCAAATACTGGCTTTGTGGAGCCTGCTTAGACCTCCATTATTGGCGGATTTGCCATCCAAAGCTTCAGCATCTATCAATGCATCTTTCACCTATTTCCTGTTTAGTAACAACCAAATTGAAAGACGTCCGTGCCCACTTAGCACTGTTTAATTCTTGATGTTGCACTGTACTTAATTCTGTGAGATGGAATCTTTTTCTGTGTTAGAAGAAATGGTAGCATACATTTTCTTTCTTTTCTCAAAATAATGGGGAATAAACCTGTAGCATGATTTTACTAGACAGAACCTGACTGTATTTTCCAGTACACTATTGTCATATGTACCGCAATCAAGAAGGAGCATCTCAGCAACCTGTGGTTTTCAGATGACATTGTCCTGTTCAGCAATGATGGAGATGAATTTGAGGATATTAGCTGGCAAAGTGTAAAAGTAGGCCTGAAAATTAATATGCAGAAGACTGTGACAATATTCAATAGCCTGGCAAGAGAAAGACAATTAAAGATTGGAACTCAGCCCCTATAATCTGTGCAAGATTATGTTTATCTAGGCCCATTAGTCACAGGGTATCCTGATCATAAAGAAATTTACAGAAGAATAAAAATAGGTTGAAACGCATATGGTAGGGATTACCAAGTCATGACAGGCAACTTACTGCCATCCTTTAAAAAGTAAATATACAGTCATTGCTTTCCACTGGTACTAACATATGGATCAGATACTTGGAGTTAAACAAAAAAGCATGAGCAGTACCTAAGGACTGTGCTGTGAGTGATGGAAAAAGAAAACATAGGTTTAACTTTAAGAGACAGGAAGACAGCAGTGTGGATTAGAGAGCAAACAGTGGTAGCCAATATTCTAGTTGATATTAAGTGGCATACGTGTAGTTGGGCAGGACATGTAAATCGTAGGGCACATAACCGGTTATTTATTAGAGTTACTGATTGGGTGTGCCTAAAGAAGGGAAGCGTAATAGGTGGCAGAGAATGAGGTTGTGTGATGAAATTGAGAAATTCGCTGGCATAAGATGTAGTCAGCCGGTGCAAGACAGGGGCAATGGAGATTGCCGGGAGAGGACGTCATCCTGCAGTGGACATAGATAGGCTGATGATGATGACCTCAATAACATTGTCATTTTATGGTGGTAGCACTTAAAATTTTAGTGAAATTAAGTGTAATTTTTAAGTGGGAAAGCGTGAGAAGAAAAGTGTAGTGCCTTGCACGACAGGCTTTGCAGCGACGAAGGCTACAAGATGGCTCCAGAGTAGTGTGCTACGTCTGTATGGAAACAAAGCGCTGCATGAGCGGAGGCTGTCTGCTGCGGATGCTGTGAATCGCGCCCATGCGTCATGATTAGCAAAGTAGTCGTGTCACTCTTCGCTCTGTTTGCAATGTGCTGCACGAGACAGATTGTCCGCACCAGCCAATAGGTCGCGAAATGAAAACACGTATACAGCTGCGTTCAAATTTCGCATTGGGGAGCATCTTCACTTTTATTTCCTTAAAGACCCCCTCACTGGTGGTATTACATAGGGGGTGGGGTTTACAAATGTTGTTTATTCTAATTAGTGGCCACATCAGTTCATTGAACATTATTAGTATTAAGCTTATCATTATGAAACGTCGATGAACAGATGATTTCGGCGATGTGACGGGGCAGGCCGTTCCATTCGGTTGATGATCGGCAAAAGAAAGATGCAGAGAAGGTTGTAATATGGCTGCGTGGACGAGTTACTTGCTAGGAATGCCCTGTACGCAGGGAATGGTGAGGGGGTGGGGCCAATACATATGATGCATGATAAAGCGAGCTGTAATAAAACTTATGAAAAAAGATTAATGAATCAGTGCGACCTCGGGATGACAGCATGTTTAAGGTGGACTGTGCTTTTAGTAGTGATGCACTGGTGTTATATGAATATGAAGAATGAAGGAACCTTGCCGCCCGATTCTGAATTATTTCGAGTGCATTGATAAGGTAAGTTTGATGTGGTGACCAGATGGAGATGTGCATTCCAGTTTCGGACGTACGAGCGTCTTGAATGCTAGTAGTTTAACGTGATGTGGTGCATGACGCAGATGGCATGTTAGGAATCCTAATGTTTGGTTAGCAGAGGCAGTAATGCGCGTTACATGAGCAGACTAGCCTAATTCGTATGAGAGGGTGACGCCGAGGTATTTAAATGTGTCCATTTTTTGTTAGGTAGTATTAGTAATATTATACGGTGAGTACAAGGGCTGATGGTGGCGAGTGAAGCACATTACATTTATTGGGGTTAAGGGTCATTAACCAGTTGTTGCACCAGTCTTGCACTTTGTTAAGATCATCTACTTAGGTCATAATTAAGGTTAAGGTCAAAATACTGTGGTCAGAGTCGTTAGTAATTATGCGGTAGATGACACAATTGTCAGCGAACATACGGATTTGAGAGGGAACATGAAGAGGAAAGTCGTTAATATAAATAAGACAAAGTAGGGGGCCTAGAACACTACCTTGTGGGATGCCAGATGTTATAGGGAGAGGCAGAGATGTGTAATTATTGGCATGCACTGACTGTGATCGGTTAGTGAGAAATTCAGTAATCCAATTTAAGATGTCGGGGTGCAGTTCCAGCTGGGAGACCTTTATTAATAGGCGTTGGTGGAGTAACTTGTCAAATTCTTTAGTATAATCCAGAAAAAATTGGGTGTTATTGATTTGGGTGTTAGCATCGACGTTAACATGCAAGTCATGGACGAACATAGCAAGTTGCATTTCGCATGACAGACCCTTACGGAAGCCATGTTGGGATGGGTGAAAGAAGTTGTTAATGTCAAGAATGTGCATGATTAGGGTGAAAATGACGTGCTCCATTATCTTGCAGGGTACGCTGTAATCATAATCGTTAGTGAATTTTTTGTTTGGGTTGTCATCCTCGCACAGCACTACAATTTCTGTACTGCGTGAAAAGGAATTTCGTGCATGTTGCTTGCTTCCTTATATTGTTTTAAGAATGTACAGTTGCGTACGATGTGAGCTGCAACATGGTGCCCATGGCCGAATTAGCCCCAAGAATGCACGGTCGTGCAGGCATACAAAGAATCTCAGAAGTAAACACTCTTACTGGTATTTATTAAACCAATTTTTCATATGTCGGCACGGCAGTGTAGTTTTGGAGCCGTTTCTACCACGGACACCATGTTGCAGCTCATATTGAACGGAACTGTACAATATAACTTTCAATACACTCTGCTTTGCTGCAGCATTGAAAGTAGAAATTATGAAGGATATTGTTGGCAGCCTTGCATTGTGTTCATATTGTTCTGCCATTTTTTTTGTGAGCTCGGCAAAAGTTCAATGTACCAACCTCCCATGGCTGGTTTGAAGGGCCATCATTCTGTTCACTGTCATAGGCAGTCATGAACTGTCGTAGACCTGTAATTTGAGTTTACGTGAAATGCTAGTTGTTTGGAGGTCTTGCTTATATTTTGATACTTCACTGGCTGTGTATTGAGTTCATAAATATGTGCTTCGTTAGCCATCACCTTCACATAAAATTGTATAGCCATATAGGATGAAAATCCTGTAAAAGTGATGTTCGTGTCAGCCATAAGCAGTAACACTTGCGTGATTGGCACTTGCACGCAAAGAAATCATTGGTAAATGGTCTGATTTGGCTAGGTAGTGTGGATGAGCAGGAATGGTTAGTTTGGCATTTTCCAGCATGTATATACAGCTGGCATGACTGGTAGAGCTGGTGTTGTGCATGTCTTGACTAATTAGGGATTCATGAGCAGAATACAGCACACCACAGTGAAAACAGATGGACAGAACATACAGAGACAGCCTTGATAACAGAGCTGGTTTAATAACTGGGGGTTGGCATGTCTTGTAAGGTGTACATTGCTGCTCCAGGCACAGTGCCAGTGTATGGAAGCATTCCAAGGATTGCGACAAAACTGCACTAAAGGGCTCTTCATACCAGGCCCCATGAGAAATTACGCACTGGAAGTTGCAAAGCTCCCTGTATGCACCGTTACCACACAATTTTTTTAAATTGGTTCATTATTAGAGGAGATAGAAGAAACTGAAATGTTGCTTAACCCTGCTGCCAGGAGGTGAGCTTCACTGCCAGCCTAGACTCCCGCCCTCTACCTCGTCTAGCATCTGCAAGTGACATTCATTCCCTGCCTTCTCCTATACTGGAGCTGAGGGACTGCGTCACGTTTACATCACAAGCCCAGCCTTTTCTTTCTCTTCCTCTCTTGCTGCGTGGCACACTTATAGTGGCAGTTTTGAGTGTTCTGTATTGGATGATTTACTGAAGTCGTGCCAAAATGAGTGATGTTGCAGGCAGTACATCAGATGTAGTGGCATTTGTGCATGTGGCCTTGATTCTCTGGCAGGATGTGGGGCCTCCTCATGAGGAAGGGCATACAGGACTTTGTTTGAAATTTCAGCTGCTTTTGCGGCATGCAGTGGTTTGGCAATTTGCAGACACAGTCATTGGCGCTTGATCCATGCACAGCTTTTGTCAGTTTTCTGTGACCAAACCTGGCGAGGGGCCTTTTAAGTGCTGTCACTTTTGAACGCCAGTAGTCACACACACTTCATTGCACATGACAAATGCTGTTGTTTGTATGCTCACTTTTCACAGAACATTTGATAGACAGGCCCCCTTCCCCATATGTTGGGTGGGCAATCAGCTGGTCAGTCCTGGGGTTCATCGTCACCTTAATTCAGAGCTGTTTGATTTTCAACTAAATCTCAGTATGACAGCACAGATATATGTGTACACATACTGCAGTTGAAGTCCTTCATAAGAAGAAAATATTTATACAACCAGCGCAGCTTATCTGACTTATTGCTTGAGCTAGCCTTCAATTGCTTAATTTTACAAATGTACTAAAATAAAAAAAATGTTGCAGCTTTGCCCGAAACGTGAAACATCGATTGCGATAGCAATTGATTAGACAGCTATATGAAGTAAGGATAGTAGTTTTATCCGCCGTATTCAACATGCCAACATTTGCTTACTAACTAAATTAACAAGCAAGGTGCCACACGCACTCAGGCAAACATGATAACATCTCACTCAGTGACCGCGGACTCTCGCTGTCAAAATGCTGGCGTGAGGAAGAGCAGCAGCAGCAGTGAGCAAATTGCCCTTCGTGTTGCCTCTCGCTTCAATGCAAACCAAGCGGCAAGAACAAAGCGCACACGAAGCCATCAGCTCTCGATGTGCCTTTTCTCTTTACTCACCACAGATTGCTTTAAGATAGGGCCCATGCTGCCGCGCTCAGCCATGCCATATGTAGCTGCAGGTGGAGTAGAACACCCCCTGGCTTTCTTGCGCGCAATTGTGGGTGGCACACTTCCTCCCTGTCTTCCTCCCTTGTGCACATGAGATCGAACCACCTTCCCTCTCGGCTCACCCTCGCACCCATAGCATACAGCGCTCCCATGATGTTATCACGCTTGAACATTATACAGAACATTAGGCGGTGGCGATGGCAAAAATGTACCTAGAGTGTCCATATAATTGGTATCACTATAAGTATGCTCATTAACTTGAAAGGGTCTGAAGGTGAGCTCGTTGGTATGCATCCATGGTAGAAAAACAGTGCTAAAAACATGGACAGAAGGACAGGACAAGCACTCGTCCTGTGTTCTTCCTTTTGTCCATGTTTTTATTGCCATTTTTCTACCATGGATGCCCATTAAATTGGGTGGGTGTCTTAATGATGTCTTCTTGCTCGTCATTTTTATTGTAGTGCATGTATTTGTGCTGCAACAGTAATTTAGGTGGGAGTGGCTGCTGTGTCGGTATTCTTTCCTTTCGTCTTTGTTAAATAGTGCAGCATGGTGCTATTTGGGCCACCAGATGTTTGTCCTATGGCATGTTAAAGGGATGAAGAATGGTGTCAATCAATTCAGTTGCATTGGTAGGTTACATTTCTAGAATACCAGAGAGTAAATATATGTATATTTTTAATGGTGTGGCAGCTGGTAAAATATCAAAAAGTAATTTTTCTGAAGGTGTAGGCTTTAAGAATCGCATTAAGCAAAAGAAGTCAGTGTCATAGTGAAAGGTAGATGGCACCATTACCTTGAATTTTCTGTCACGGCACATGGCACCATAGGTTGTTGCTATGTTGGGTCAGAGATAGTTAGTGGCTTACTTAAAACAAAGCTTAAAAACAAATGTTACGGTTCTAAGCAGACAAGGACGAAGTGAGACACAAACGACATATACGAACGCCAACTTCTAACTGTTTATTCACCAGAAACCATGCAATTCTATACATGAAACCTAAGTGCAAAGTAATCGCAGTAGAGATAAACTGCAAACTGACCAAGATTTGCCCTTTGATGGCAAATAAGCTGCCAGCTACATGCTCCAAGAAGCATGTCACACGCTACATCGATTGTGTTAGCGATGTGGTTTACAATATTCCCTTTGTGTTAACAAGGTGTATATTGGAGAAATGGGATGATGCTTCAACGATCGAGCAAGAGAGCACTGGTTGACGGTCAACAGCAACATGGGCGGGCACTTGGCAGACCACTGCAAGCGCTGTGGTTGTGTGCCACTCCTGGACAAAATGGCCTTTCCTAGGAAAGCAAAAAGCCGCACTGAAAAGGAGATAATCGAGGCTTTCTTAATAAAAAGAGCAGGAAATAAGTGCGTTAGCATGCCGTCACTAGCATGAAGTGACAAAGAAATGTAATTTATAAATGATAGCCTGTAATCTCCGCCAAGATTAGAACAAGCAGCTGCCTCATTTGGTTGGATGCTCGGATTGCGCCTGTAATGCACGCGTGCTCCTATGTGCCAGCTTTGATCATTCACTTCAGATCACTGACTTACGAGCAGTGTAGCTCTTATCCCTCTTGCTAGATTATTTCTACTGTGATTAGTTTGCACTTAGGTTTCATGTATAAAATTGCGCGGTTTCTGGTGAATAAACAGTTGGAAGCTAGCGCCCGTACATGTTATTTGTGTCTCACTTCGTCCTCGTCTGCATAGCACCGTTAACTTTCGTTATTAAGTCATGAACCAACTAGCTCAGCAACAAGTTTTGAAAACAAAGCACTGCCTTCGAGAATGAACTAAACTCAACTTGGCAGCATTTATAGACTCTAACAACACAAACTAGTTATAATAGATCATGTTTTATGAAGGTTCAAGAGCTTCTGCTTGAGTGGTGGGGCACTGGAATAATCTTGACCACCTCAGGTTCTTTAATGTTGATGGAAACCTTTTTTGGTACGCAAAAGCTTTTGCACTGTTTCCCCATTGAAAATTGACAATGGATCCCAGAAATAAGAACCCATGCCCCTCATGCTCGACAGCATAACACCTTAGTCACAGGTACTGGAGCGGCTCCTGCACAAAAAGTATGTTAGATCAAAATATATTGGCATCACATTTAGGCTACCAGCACCACAATCGAAATGCAGAATTTATAAAACAGAAGGCTGACCTTCAATTTCTGCACTAATAAGCCATCTCTCTCTGTCAGACAATTGTAGAGAGAAATTGAGAGTTCTGCCAGTCTAGCCTCATCAAGTGCTATTATTTAGTGTCCTTTTAAGCAGCTTGTCATGAAGCAATGCCAGCACAAACACTGTTCTTCTTTCTTATCCTTTACATGTTCTTTGTGATGGCACATACTGTAAGTGCTAAAAATTATGTAAGAAATATTAGTGTAATATTTCCAGTTTCCATACAGCCACACTTGCAGAAAATGTATCTTATAATGTGACTTTGGGAAGTAAGCTGTTCCGTTTGTGTTGCACTGCAGCTTATGAGCTTGATAACCAAGTTTGTTGCAGGTCTGTTCTCCTTCTTACTTAAAGCAGTTGTACCGTGATAGGTGTGTAATCAGTGATATCCACACATTCATACGATGAAATGGTTTGTTGACTTCATATTTCTTATGTTGCTTTAGTTTAAAGAGCATTAGACCTCTCATCTGCTGTTTCTTTGGCTTGTTTATAGCTTGTTGTCTGCTATCTATTGCACCTTTATTTTTCTCTAGGAAAAATTGCTTTCTTCACAAAACTTGTTCACTAGATTGTGTGCTTGTTTGAATTTATTTTTTCAGGTATAGCACACCTGAAAGGTACATCATTGAGCCAACAAATTCATCTGATAGGAGCCTTGTTATTGACAGGGTGTCCCGGGAGATCTCCCTTTCAGGTAAGCCTTTGTGTATGTATGTTTAATTCTGAACTGATGAACTATAGCGTGTCTTCTTGCACTGTGCTACAGGGTAGTTGTGTATACCGCTCTTGGATGTTTTAACTTTAGTATAATATTTAAAAAATGAATAAAAAAATTAGACTATGGATGTTGTCTTATACTATGCATTTGTATTGGGTTGTGACTCAAATTCATATTTATTTTGGTGTGATCTGTTAAAATACATTCAATTCATTTCTGAATGAGATGACTACCCAAAGTATTACTTTATTATAAGCTCAATTTGTTATGAGAATGTCACTGTTTGTGTAAATGTCTTGTGTTCATCAAGGTAACACTTATAAATTCTGTGCCCTACTATATCACCTTCACTTAATGAGGGACTGTTGCAGTGTTAAACCACAGCCATTTTTATGTCATGTAAAAGAGATTTTCTTTCTGTTCTGTTAAATAAATGTGCATGAATTGTTCTTAGTGCTCTTCAAACTATTCCGTACACTATTTAATGAAAGCTCTTGCTGTAACAGGAATGATAGTCTGGTGAACGTTAGCACTCCGAACATCCTGCAGTATTAGTTTAATTTCCTATGTTAAAACTAAGTGAAAAAGCGTCTACCACTCAATGGCTGCCCTGTCAACCAGGCAGAGCTTTGAATTTTTTCTTTCTTGCTTGGAGGAAGGCATTTAAAGAAAAAGGTAATGGTTATGCAATAAGGACATCCTTACTTTCAGTGTTTTTTCTTCTATTAAATGTGACAGAGCTTCTATATGTGTATATTTTGAGGACTGCCATTAAGTAATACCATAACTTTGTTCTGACTCGGAGACTAAGTAAATTGCATTTAATCCCGTCTGTGTTCTGGGTGAGCTTAGTTTGTCTTAACATTTTTATGTTAGCACTCTATAAGTACAGCTTGTCAATTACAATCGTGCCTAATTTTGAGTATTTCGGATGTATTGGCTTGCCTCATTTGTAACACCCATGCCACACTACTAGTAGAATAACTCGAAGTAAGTTTTGATTTATGCTGTTGCTTCATGCTGAAACCCATGAACATAGCATTACAGATAGGTGCAGTGTACACATTTGAGATACAAAAAATAAAGCTGTATGGCTTGCCATTGTTTTTTGTTTAAGTTCTTGAGCAGCGTGAAAAAAAGATATTTACCAAAAATAATCTCCAATAGAATAAGGACAACACTGGACTTTAGTCAACCAAGGGAACAGGCTGGCTTCAGGAAGGAATACTCTGCAATGGATCTCATCCATGCTTTCAATCAGGTTATCGAGAAAACCGCAGAGTACAATAAGCCTGTCTGTGTGGCTTTCATAGATTACGAAAAGGCATTTGATTCAGTAGAGATACCAGCAGTCATAGAGGCATTACCTAATCAAGAAGTACAGAATGCTTACCTTGAAAAATATCTACAGAGGTTCTACAGCTACCTTAATTCTACACAAGAAAAGCAGTAAGATACCTGTAAAGAAAGGGGTCAGACAGGGAGAGACAATCTCTCCAATGCTATTCACTGTGTGCTTGGAAGAAGTATTCAAGCTATTAAACTGGGAAAGCTTAGGAGTAAGGATCGACGCGGAATATCTCAGCAACCTTCGGTTTGCCGATGACATTGTTCTATTCAGCAACAATGCAGATGAGTTACAACAAATGATTGAGGACCTTAACAGAGAGAGTGTAAAAGTTGTGTAAAAAAGATTAATATGCAGGAGACAAAGATAATGATGAACAGCTGGGCAAGGGAACAAGAGTTCAAGATCGCCAGTTAGCGTCTAGAGTCTGTGAAGGAGTACGTTTATCTAGCTCAATTAATCACAGGGAACCCTGATCATGAGAAGGAAATTCATAGAAGAATAAAAATGGGTCGGATCGCATACGGAAGACATTGTCAGCTCCTGACTGGAAGCTTACCATTATCGTTGAAAAGGAGGATGTACAATCAGTGCATTTTACCAGTGCTGACATATGGGGCAGAGACTTGGAGACTGACAAAGAAGCTTGAGAACAAGTTAAGGACTGCACAAAGAGTAATGGAACGAAGATTTGCTAGGCATAACGTTAAGAGACAGAAAGAGAGCGGTTTGGATCAGAGAGCAAACAGGTAGAGATGATATTCTAATTGACATCAAGGGAAAAAAATGGAGCTGGGCAGGTCATGTAATGCGCAGGTTACATAACCGTTCGGCCATTAGGGTTACAGAATGGGTACCAAGAAGGGAAATGCAGTCGAGGACGGCAGAAGACTAGGTAGAGCGATGAAATTAGGAAATTCGTGGGCGCTAGTTGGAATCGATTGGTGCAGGACAGGGCTCAGGAGATCGCAGGGAGAGGCTTTAATCCTGCAGTGGACATAAAACAGGCTGATGATGATGACGATGAAGGCAGCCATGCCATTGCTGCTTTGCTGTTAGAAGGAAAACACAGCAATGTTGCAAGCAACATGGTGAAAGCTTTTCTCTTTGGCAAGGCATATGTATGTATATAGCCATTTTACGTAGGCTCTAGACTACACACAAGCAAGAAGCCGTAAATGTATTAGTACTTAAATAACTTGCATTATTAGTCTGCCATGCGGTGCCTGATGCTGCCTGATGACGTAATCTAAAAATAAAGCAAACTTTTTGTAAGAATGTTTAACAACAAAAAAAAAACAAACAAACTAGAGGGTGGATATAAGAGGCAGCAAAAAGCATAAATTCCTAGCCCCCATTTCTAAATATTTTTAAGCATTTACTTTTATTATAAAACATTAATGTATTTGTTGATATTAATTGTTTGATTGATTACCCGCCGCAGTTGCTTAGTAGATTTGGTGTTGCATTGCTAAGCATGATCCAGATTTTAGTGTGTGCAATAAATTAAATATCAAGGTTCTGGAGGCCAGGTAAGACCAAAGTTATAGGACGCACTTTTTTTGTAAAGTGATTCAGTTTAAAAACTTTTTTTAACAATTATGAGACCAATCTTGGAAAAAATGGACGCATTAAAATCACGAAAGTATGATAATCATTGATTGTTTTAGTTGCTATGTTTGCTTGGAAATTTGTCTAAGGCATGCCAAAAAGACTATTTTGGAGAGAGATAATGCATTATTACGTGATAGAAAAATTAATTTGGAGTTTTGCATGACGTGATGCAATGGAACAGGTCCCTCTGCTGCTCCTTCATTCACACGGGCACTGCATAGGTCAGAGGGACATCAGTGTTACCAGATGAATTAAGCTGGCGCATGTGTGGGAGCATGAGTTTCTAAGCGCTGCCACATGGGTGAAACCACTGAGCCTTTATTAATGAGAATAAAATACAAAATCAAGGATTCGCTCCTTCATCACACAGTTTTGACAGTGATGTGACGCTCTTGAGCCTGCATTTAGTTTATCAGCCAGTGTATGCACTGCATCGAAACCAACATCACGCAGTGTTAGAGGTCCCTCCGCTACTCCTTCCTTCATTCATATGTGCAGCGTGGAGATTGGAAGGACGTCAGTGTTACCAGATGAATTCAGTTGGTGCACGTGGGGGAGCATGAATGTTCAAGCACTGCTGCTCGAGCAAAACGGCCAAGATCACTATTAAAGAAAAGAAAATACACAAGTGGGTATTTCCTCTACCAGCGTGCAGTTTTGACAGTGATGTGACGCTCTTAGGTCTGAAGCAAATTTATTCACTGATGCATCATCATCATCATCATCAGCCTGGTTACGCCCACTGCAGGGCAACGGCCTCTCCCATGCTTCTCCAAATACCCCGGTCAGGTACTAATTGTGGCCATGTCGTCCCTGCAAACTTCTTAATCTCATCCGCCCACCTAACTTTCTGCCGCCCCCTGTTACGCTTCCCTTCCCTTGGAATCCAGTCCGTAACCCTTAATGACCATCGGTTATCTTCCCTCATTACATGTTCTGCCCATGCCCATTTCTTTTTCTTGATTTCAACTAAGATGTCATTAACTCGCGTTTGTTCCCTTACCCAATCTTCTCTTTTCTTATCTCTTAACGTTACACCCATCATTCTTTCCATAGCTCGTTGCGTCATCCTCAATTTGAGTAGAACCCTTTTCGTAAGCCTCCAGGTTTCTGCCCCGTACGTGAGTACTGGTAAGACACAGCTGTTATACACTTTTCTCTTGAGGGATAATGGCAACCTGCTGTTCATGATCTGAGAATGCCTGCCAAACGCACCCCAGCCCATTCTTCTTCTGATTATTTCAGTCTCATGATTGGGATCCGCAGTCACTACCTGCCCTAAGTAGATGTATTCCCTTACCACTTCCAGTGCCTCGCCACCTATCGTAAACTGCTGTTGTTCTCTTCCGAGACTGTTAAACATTACTTTAGTTTTCTGCAGATTAATTTTTAGACCCATCCTTCTGCTTTCCCTCTCCAAGTCAGTGAGCATGCATTGCAGTTGGTCCCCTGAGTTACTAAGCAAGGCAATATCATCAGCGTATTGCAAGTTACTAAGGTATTCTCCATTAACTCTTGTCCCCAATTCTTCCCAATCCAGGTCTCTGAATACCTCCTGTAAACACGCTGTGAATAGCATTGTAGAGAGATCGTATCTCCCTGCCTGACGCCTTTCTTTATTGGGATTTTGTTGCTTTCTTTATGGAGGGCTACGGTGGCTGTGGAGCCGCTATAGATATCGGTCAGTATTTTTACATATGGCTTGTCTACACCCTGATTTCGTAATGCCTCCACGACTGCTGAGGTTTCGACTGAATCAAACGCTTTCTCGTAATCAATGAAAGCTATATGCTATATATAAGGGTTGGTTATATTCCACACATTTCTCTATCACCTGATTGATAGTGTGAATATGGTCTATTGTTGAGTAGCCTTTACGGAATCCTGCCTGGTCCTTTGGGTGACAGAAGTCTAAGGTGTTCCTGATTCTATTTGCGATTACCTTAGTAAATACTTTGTAGGCAACGGACAGTAAGCTGATCGGTCTATAATTTTTCAAGTCTTTGGCGTCCCCTTTCTTATGGATTAGGATTATGTTAGCGTTCTTCCAAGATTCTGGTATGCTCGAAGTCATGAGGCGTAGTGTATACAGGGTGGCCAGTTTTTCTAGAACAATCTGCTCACCATCCTTCAACAAATCTGCTGTTACCTGATCCTCCCCAGCTGCCTTCCCCCTTTGCATAGCTCCCAAGGCTTTCTTTACTTCTTCCGGCGTTATCTGTGAGATTTCGAATTCCTCTAGACTATTCTCTCTTCCATTATCGTTCTGCGTGCCACTGGTACTGTATAAATCTCTATAGAACTCCTCAGCCACTTGAACTATCTCATCCATTTTAGTAATGATATTGCCGGCTTTGTCTCTTAACGCATACATCTGATTCTTGCCAATTCCTAGTTTCTTCTTCACTGCTTTTAGGCTTCCTGCTTTCCTGAGGGCATGTTCAATTCTATCCATATTATACTTCCTTATGTCAGCTGTCTTACGCTTGTTGATTAACTTCGAAAGTTCTGCCAGTTCTATTCTAGCTGTAGGGTTAGAGGCTATCATACATTGGCGTTTCTTGATCAGATCTTTCGTCTCCTGCGATAGCTTACTGGTATCCTGTCTAACGGAGTTACCACCGACTTCTATTGCACACTCCTTAATGATGCCCACAAGATTGTCGTTCATTGCTTCAACACTAAGGTCCTCTTCCTGAGTTAAAGCCGAATACCTGTTCTGTAGCTTGATCTGGAATTCCTCTATTTTCCCTCTTACCGCTAACTCATTGATCGACTTCTTATGTACCAGTTTCTTCCGTTCCCTCCTCAGGTCTAGGCTAATTCGAGTTCTTACCATCCTATGGTCACTGCAGCGCACCTTGCCGAGCACCTCCACATCTTGTATGATGCCAGGGTTAGTGCAGAGTATGAGGTCTATTTCATTTCTAGTCTCGCCGTTCGGGCTCCTCCACGTCCACTTTCGGCTATCCCGCTTGCGGAAGAAGGTATTCATTATACGCATATTATTCTGTTCTGCAAATTCTACTAATAACTCTCCCCTGCTATTCCTAGAGCCTATGCCATATTCCCCCACTGCCTTGTCTCCAGCCTGCTGCTTGCCTACTTTGGCATTGAAGTCGCCCATCAGTATACTGTATTTTGTTTTGACTTTACCCATCGCCGATTCTACGTCTTCATAGAAGCTTTCGACTTCCTGGTCATCATGACTGGATGTAGGGGCGTAGACCTGTATGACCTTCAATTTGTACCTCTTATTAAGTTTCACTACAAGACCTGCCACCCTCTCGTTAATGCTATAGAATTCCTGTATGTTACCAGCTATATCCTTATTAATCAGAAACCCGACTCCTACTTCTCGTCTCTCCGCTAAGCCCCGGTAGCACAAGACGTGCCCACTTTTTAGCACTGTATATGCTTCTTTTGTCCTCCTAACTTCGCTGAGCCCTATTATATCCCATTTACTGCCCTCTAATTCCTCCAATAGCACTGCTAGACTCACCTCACTAGATAATGTTCTAGCGTTAAACGTTGCCAGCTTCAGATTCCAATGGTGGCCTGTCCGGAACCAAGGATTCTTAGCACTTTCTGCTGCATCACAGCTCTGACCGTCGCCGTGGTCAGTTGCTTCGCAGCTGCTGGGGACTGAGGGCCGGGGTTTGATTGTTGTATTCATATAGGAGGTTGTGGCCAAGTACTGCACCAGGGTGGCCAATCCTGCTCTGGTGAGGGAGTGCGTTACCGGTTCTGGTCACCGGGATCAGGCTGCACTCCAGGCCTTTTTGTGTAATTTTATCAACACGCGACTTTTTTTTTAATCCGGTGGAAAATTGTGCGGCACCGGGATTCAAACCACGGTCCTCTTGCATGCGAGGCGGAGGCTCTACCTCTACGCCACCGCTGCACCTTCACTGATGCATGCACTGCGTCAATTTGTTTATTTATTTACTTACTTATTTATTTATTTATGTATTTACTGTATATACAGATACTGCAATCCCATTACGGGATTTTTGCAGGATGGGGATACATCATTATGACATGATTAGCCGGGCAAACAAAAGAAAAATTACATGTACTATCATGAGCAATATGAAAAGGAACAGAGGAATGCGTGGGAAACAGACTCGGAGCGATACGCGGATGGCGCTGTGAAAAACAAAGAGGGAAAGGAGGGCACTCTTCCACTAACTGTTGGCACTCCCACCACGCTGGCATTTCTACAAAGGAGCACTTTACTTCATGGATCGTCCGACAGCCGATAAGACTGTAATCGTCGCCAGTGACTTACACCGATTCATTTTCTTTTCTTTCATTCTTTTTTTTTTCTTCGCGCAACTGCTTGATAGTACTTTTAGACCAAGCTTGCCCTGTATTTCAAACCAATTCTTTATTTGAATGGACGCACCTGGTTGTGAGTGGCACCTCGAACAGCGGCGGCGCTCGAACCAATGGCAACAGAGGAATAGAATAAAGAAATTTTTTTAAAAAGAACATTGATAAACTGTCTCTCGTGCGACTTTGTTGCACGAAGTTCGTTCAGAAAAATTCATGTAGCACACTGCAGTGGCCCACGCAGAGCAGTCAACTCTGATTTTGTAGCCTCAAGATGCCTCGAGTGCCTCTTAAACAGCGGGAAGATATAATAGAAATGTCCAAAAGAGGTTATACGCAGCGCAATATTGCCCTCGTGACAGGCCGCCCATTGAAAACGGTCAACCGGATTATCCAGGCTTACCGAGACGAAGGACACATAAACGATGCGCCGCACCGCAGACGACCCCGATCAACAATGAACGACCAAGACCTTTGCATCGTGGCTGCCGTCAGCTACAAACCATTTCTAAGTGCAAAGGACGTTCGAGGTGCTCTTGGCTTGGACAACTTGAGCGACAGCACGGTACGACGAAGGCTTAGAGAAGCAGGACTGCGAAGTTGCATCGCCGCACAGAAACTTCTGCTCACCGCAGCCAACAAAGCAGCTCGCCTGAGGTTTGCTGCTGAACACTGCAGCTGGAGCGAGAGAAAGTGGAAGTATGTAGTTTTCTCTGAGTCCACGTTCTCGAGCCGCTGGGACCAACGAAAGAGAGTGGGGTGGACCGCAAATACACACTTTAGTCCGCAGAATATCCAGGAGGTGGCCGCCAGCGGACGCGTGTCTGTGAGCGTATGGGGGGGGGGGCGATCTCCCACGAAGGCCTAGGCCCACTGGTGAGAATTGATGGGAGGTTCACCAGTGCTGCGTATTGCACTCTGCTCGAGCACCAGATGATCCCCTATGTGTTGAACGGGCTGCACCCGGATGGGTGTTATTTTTTCCAGCTGGACTTGTCTCCTGTTCACACATCGAAGGACGTGGCGCGCCTTTTGGAAGAGCGAGGGGTAATGCAACTTCAGTGGTGCGCAAAGGGTGCCGACATGTACATTATAGAGCACGTTTGGGGCT
Organism: Dermacentor andersoni; assembly: GCF_023375885.2. Lineage (NCBI taxonomy): Eukaryota > Metazoa > Arthropoda > Arachnida > Ixodida > Ixodidae > Dermacentor > Dermacentor andersoni. The sequence goes on along the minus strand of NC_092814.1, from coordinate 98,607,668 downwards.
GTATGAAAGTGAACCTTTCGAAGAGGTCACTAGAATTGGCGAACTCCGACCAACTATGGGAAGCAATAGAACATGAGTGGAAGCGCCTTCAGCGTGATACCGCATTCATCGAGGCTCTCTACGCGTCTCTGCCTCAAAGAATGGTGGCCGTCGTTCAAGCCGACGGTGGCATGACGCATTATTAGGCCACCAACAAACAAAACAAAGGACGAGCGTAAGCTGTGATGACGCTATTGCCTTATTTCATTTGCTTCAATATCTTTTTAATATTCGGCAAGCGCCAATAAGCTTATTTTGAACTCACCCTAAAAGACCATTTTTTTCCCGATTTACAAGATCTACCATAAATCAATATCGAAGTCAGGAACAGTGCTAGCTTTTGTAACGATTCGGCGCAAAAAGTTATCAGTGACGCAATATCTAACAGTGTTATCGCCGCCTGCTGGCGATGCGAAGTTCTGCACTTTGCAGACGCACTGCAGGAGTGCGAACAGTTGTTAGAACAGCGTCCCCCTTTCCACTTTGTTTCCAACGGTGGCCACTGCGTATCACCCACATAGCTGGGTCTGAGGGTGTTTTCTATGCGTTCCTGTGTTCCCTTTCATATTGCTCATAATAGTACTAGTAAAAAGACAATACAGATATCATGAAATAAAAAATACGCTTCGAGTACAACTGAATCAATGCATCTACTGCAAGTGCAAATGTAACAGAGCGAAAAATAAGAAAATTGCACAATATGGGACATAAACAAATTCAGGGATGGCTGCAACACCTCATCGTTGGACAGCTGATTCCATTCAGTTACGGCCCTAGGAAAAAAATGAGTATTTAAAGCAATTTTTGCAGCTAGTGAAGGGGGTAATTGTTAGTGCATGCCGTTGCCTTGTAGCATAACCTGTTGAAAAGGAAATAGTCTCAGAAATATCTACGCTGTAGTATCCTTTAATGAGCTGAAAAAAACATTTTAATCTGAGAACACGATTCCTTTGGGTTAGAGTTGGCAGATTGTCTCTGCTTAGCAGGGCTGTCGTCGATGTGCGCCCAAAGCTGTTCTATATATAACGAACCGCCCGCTTTGGAACACTTTCTACTTTATTGTCTTTTTTTTTTAGTGAAAGGATACCATATTATAGATCTGTAACCTAAAAGCTGATTAAAAATTTCTGAGTTCTTCTTTGCTGAAGTGAAGACAAAGCGCACACCAAGAGATGAAAATAAGAATGCCAAGAAATGTCTAGCCTGGCGTGTCAAGTTGCTAGACACTCGGAACTGCTGAATCCAGATTCTGTGCCTGCCACTCAGATGACTTGTAGTGCCGAAACAAAACATCTGACCTTCGTGGGAAGTCTTTCTCAGTGTCTTATAGTGGCATGACGTGCACATCATGTGATGCATGCTCCTCAGAGCAAACCATCGGATTGCAAACAGTCATGTAAATGCTGCTAAGCATGTCATCGATGTATTCACTGTCATCTCACTTCCAAGACAGATGCTGGCAGCCATTGGGATCACGATTGGGATCACTGTTGGAGTCATCCACGTGCATCAAGTTAAAATTTTCCTGTGAGGGCCAACTTGAGGATCAAAATAATGAAAATTCTGGCCCATAATATCTATGGGTACAAGCCAGGACTTGCACTTAGGATTGAATTATTCAAACAATCAAATTAATCAATGTCAATATAATGGAAGTCTACTGTATATGAATTAAGAACATCCATATGCTGCATAAACAGTGTAAATTTTGTTGAAGTAAACTTAATAAAAAAGTCCCCTCCTTAATGATGTAGCAAAAAAAAAAAATTGTGGCAGAACCCATCTCATGATGACTGTCGATGGTAATATGTTAGCATTGAATCAATATAGCGACGCAACGTTTTGCCACCGTCGAAATGAGTTATGTATGGGGCACATACTGCAGCGCGATTCATTTTTCGTGCTCTCTGAAGAAGACTCGGTGCCATCTAGCGCCACCGCTGCCACGAAGCCTGTGCATGGCCACCAAAATGCATGGTGCGCCTGCACATGTGAACGCTGAGAAATGCATTATGCGACAACCAGGCTCCTCTCTCCCACTTCTTTCTTGAAGTGCTGCGCCATCTAGTGCCACTGCCGACAAGTTTGTGCATGGCCTCCGAGACAAATAGCGTGGCTCGCTGAAAATTGTTCCCTCACTTGCCGCACACTCAGTGGCACATACTCAGTGACCCAAGTTGGCGAGAGGTTCATTGAGGAGCGGCACATATCCACTGTATTCATGTGCACCATGAATACGCTCGCTAAAGCATTGGCGTGAAAGATGTTTATTGAAAAGCGGCACATACCTAGTGGACTTGTGGCGGAGCCTGCTAAAGTGTCAGGTTTCTGTCCTTGAGAAACCCTTGTGACGTGGGTACGATACCGCTCAACATTGGTTAAATTTAAGGGATCTTTTTCATCATTGTAGAGCAACACTTTCCCTGTGGCAGATACTTAGTTACCCAAGTTGGTGTCGGAGATAGCTCATTGAAGAGCAGCACGCATCTGCTGGCGCATACTCAATGTTCCAAGTCGCCGTCAAAGAGTTTCTTCGAACAGTGGCACCCACCCAGTCCCGCATCTACAGTGACCCATGTTGGCGTGGAAGAGCTTCGTTGAAGAGAGGCACGTATGTACACATGCACATACGCAGTAACCCAAGTTGGTGCGGTGGTTGGCTTCGAACCATCTTCCCTCAGCACAGTAGACGAATGTGCTAAACATTCGACCAAGGACTACCCAGTGACCCAGGTAGGCGGGAAAATGGTTACGTACAAACACACAAACTAACATAGATAGATAGATAGCCATTGGAAAATGCAGGAAGTAGCGTTTACATTCACCATTTACATTTACCCTAATAATTCTAACACATTAACAGTTGTATCTTTCTTTTCTTCTTTCCAACAGCTAACCCTGACATTCCTCCACATGCAGTTAGGAGAACGATCTATGGCATTGTCGGCATTATCCACCTGCTTGCAGGTAAGTGTTTGCTTCACCATTAATATCCTAGCTATTTTCACAGGGCAGAATTTGCTTAATACAGCTATACAAAAATTTTGGCTCCCTGTATGCATTTTAAGGATGCAGGCAATGATTTACTGTGATTCTCATCGTTTTTACCTCCTTGTTTCAGGCCCATACTTGATTGTGATTGTTGAACGCCGAAAAGTTGGCGAGATCAACGGCCAAGTGGTATGGCGAATAAAAGCAACCGAAGCATATTCTTTCACAAGAACATCACTGCACCTTACAGAGAATCAGGCATGAAACTTCTAATAGTTTTTATGTATCTGAACATTATGTAAGAGGGTACAACCGTTGGCTAATTGTTGAAACATGATGTTGAAAAGTAAAATAGTACAGTAGACACAGAGCAGCAGAAAAACAATGCGAGCATGAAGAATCTTGTGTAGGTGTTCGTGTTATTTAAAAGCTCTCCAGATGCAAGTTCAGTGCTTATAGCATCTTGTCTTTAAACAGTCCTGAATCTGTTGCGCTATTGTTGCTATAGGAAATATATGGTCACTCCAGGCGCATTTCTGCTGTCGCCATTGCCGTGAAGTTCCGTATAAAGTCCAAGGGCGATAAAACTGTCGCCGCACACAGTATGCTGTATGTGCGAGTGAAAGTGTGTGAGGGTGAGCCGGCAATCGCAGCTCAATCTCACGCACACAAGGGAAGAAAGCGGGGAGGAAGTGCCCCGTCTTCCGTTGCATGCAAGTCTCTGGCGGTAGGGAGGGTGCACATGTTCTACTCCGGGCAGCTAGGGTGGCTGCGCGTGCCCCCCCAGGCTGCTGTATCTTGAAAGCCATCTGCAGCATGGACAGAGTCTGCCGCATGCTGTGTTTCTGCAGCTTAGTTTTCGTTGATGCGAGACACAGCACGAAGGTCATTTCGCTCGCAGCTGCTTTCTCACTCCAGTGTTTTGACAGCGAGTTTCTGCGGTCATCGAGTGAGATGTGTTCATGCTTGCTTGTGCGCACGTGACACCATACTTGTTAATTTAGTTAGTATGCCTATGTTTACAAGTTGATACGGCTGATAAAACTGTCATCCTTATTTCGTATAGCTGTCCACTAGTTTTCTATCGTAATCTATGCTTTGCCTTTCAGGCGAAACTGTGATCTTTTTTTTTTTAATATACAACATCATGTGGCCCCATTGTTTTCTGGCACTGATGTGATGATTGCTTCCCTTTTAAAGGAGTACTTATAGAAAGTTCTTGTCCTTTTATTTCTTTATTGAATAACTTTCGACCCAGTAATTACGCTATGGAGCCTCAATTCTGTAAGGTGTGAGGCCATATTCAGAAGTAAATTTTCTTGCAAAAGGTAGCTTGTTTTTTACATTATAGGTATTGCCAAACATTCAGAAACATGTTGCAAAACAGTTATGTTCCTATATTGATTAGTTTGGGAAGTACAGCATGTTTTTACACCCTTACCCTGGTATTGTGAAGTCAGTAATTTTTCTTATATGTGACTATTATTCTATTTCTTCTTTGATGTCTGTAATGTTAACTAGTACTCTTATACTTGCACAAGTATTATGTTTTTAGAAACTCTGGAAACGGCCACATGGGAGATGCCCGACACTTAAAGAATGTTTGTTGTTTATTTACTTTATTTTCGTTTTTCTAAAAAAAGTTTTGCTCCACATCATGTTAAGCAAAAAAATAACATTCTTTGGGATAAATATCTTAAAACGAAATTTTGTACACTTATTGCTCACATATAAATGCACAAAATGAATGAAGATTTAAAAGAGTTGGTGGAAAATTCTTCACATTACAGCTCATTTTTTTCAAAATATGAGGTCAAATCAGTTAATTTTTTTGCTTCTAGATTGTCACTGATGACTTCTTTAATATGCATAGCATTACATTTATCCTAGTTCATTGGATAGACCACACAAAATTAATCAACTCAACGGCCATGGTCATCGGCCATGTTGCCGGCACCTCCTCGAAACTTAAACTAGCAAAGCCTAGTTAATCCAGCACTGATTGCACCCAAATCACAGGACAAGTCAATCCTGGCAAGCTTGAAATTGTGATGTTCTACTGATAAAGATATTCTGCAGCTGCAAAGTTACAGCAAATATAGACAAAAGTGCTATCCTGTTGGTATCTCCCCCTTTTAAACTTTCTCTAGTTCTTGTGAGGATATTGAAAAAGATTGGTCAGAAATGCCTCAAGTCTCTTTTTCTCACCTGCTCATGTGACTTTCATCACCTTGAGCTTTAATACCCAGTCTTGTTTTATTCTTTTGTGTAGCTTCTGTTGTCACTAACTTTGTTAATATTTTTCCTTGTGTTTGCAGAACCAGTACAACAAGCAGTACACTGCCATGGTCCAAACTGTGTTGAGCACGCCAAACTTCTACTACTCCACTACTTATGATTTGAGCCACTCCCTGCAAAAACTGTACAATACAACACCCGATTTTCTTCAGATGGGGCTCATGGAAAGAGTAAGTGTGCTATGTGGGCAAGCCAGGTTCAGATTCGTGGTTCTGTAACTCAGCAGCATGGCTTACTCCATTTAAATTGAAAATGTCGTTCAGGCATGGTTGTTCGATTTTGTTTGCCATTCTGATTTGCTCATTTTGGTCTCCTGACAGTTGAGGTTGTCTTCTATTGGTGACGTTTGCTGTATCCAATTAGACTGAGCATGGGATTAGGAAGTGAAGCAGGATAAAGCTTCGGTGTCAAAATAGTATTTTGATCACCTTTCTTGTCCTCTCAGAGATCTTTAGCTTTTCGCATTAAAACAGTTATGCAAAACTGTAGCTAGGATTAGGAGTTATAAATTAAAATCTGAAAACACTGAAAGTATAGTGCTAAATTTATTTTTACGAATTCAGTTTAACATAAGATAAGTCAGTATTTCAGGATGATTTGAAACTGGAATAAAGGAAGTAGAGAATTGTAGTCTAAAATTTTGAGATCTTGTATGTATTGTAGCAGTCGAGCAGCACAGATTTGATGCAGAATCCATACTCATTTAGATGGGTAAAGCTAAAGATGCTGACTGTTGGCTGCTGTCTAAATTTGGAACAGCTACGTTATCGCTATTTGAATGAAGATCTGAGTGGCTCAGGAAGAGTGGAATTTTCACGCTGCGCCTCGCTGCCCTCTTGATGTACCGTAGAATAACATTTTGTTCGCCGCTAGGTAGAGGCAACATTATCGGAGCTACTAGAAGCTCGCAAACAAACATTTTCATGGCAGTACACCTGTCAGCTGCCTAAGACATTTTTTTTATTGCAATAGCAATTATATTGACACTACAGGTACATTTCTGCCGTCACCGTGTAGTTCCATATAAAGTCCAAGGGTGATAAAATCGTCGCTGCGCCATATGCTGTATGTGCGAGGATGAGCCGGCGATCGCAGAGCAATCTCGTGCACGAAGGGACGAAAGCGGGGAGGAAGCGCACTGTCTTCCTTCCCGTGCAAGGCTCTGGGGGGAGGGGAGGGAGGGGGTGTGCATTGTACTCCGGGCAGGCCCAGGTGGTCGTGTGCACCTGCCCAGGCTGCTGTATCTTGAAAGCAATCTGCGACGGGGACAGCGTCTGCCATGCGCTGTGTTTCCACGGCTTAGTTCGCGTTGATGTGAGACGCAGCACGAAGGTCAATTCGCTCGCTGCTGCTGCCGCACTTCCTCACTTCACACTGACAGCGAGTTTCCGCGCTAATCGAGTGAGATGGGTTAATGTTTGCTTGTGCGCGCGTGACACCATGCTTGTTAATTTAGTTAGTATGCCTATGTGTACAAGTTTATACAGCTGATAAAACTACTATCCTTACTTTATATAGCTGTCCACCAATTTGCTATCAGAATCGAAGCTTTGCCTTTCGGGTGAAACCGCAACTTTTTTTTTTTTTCACACAAAATGTCAATTGAAATGCACAATTCACTGTTTCTGTTTCATATAAATGCAATATTTACTAAATTTCTTTTTCCCCAAAGTTCATAAAGGCCAAGGAAGGTAGTACGTCTGGTGCACAGTGCGATAAGCCTGCCTCAACCCTTAATTTGCAGCTTAACAATTTTGTTGTCATGGTCTACTGCCTTCAGGATAGCTAATAGCAAAAACACTGACGTGTTGTATGTATGTTCTTGAGACACACCTCTATGCAGATGAAAAATAAGAGCTTGCTTAACCCATATATGCCTAGTGTCCTACATGTAGTGCACTTCTTTTATTGGCAACAACTCCTTACATTGTTAATAGAAAAGCTTGCGGTTGGCTGCGTGTATCCATAACACCATGTCTCTTCCCTGTGCAACCTTTGTTAGGTGTGCTTGGAATGGTTTCTGCGTAACAACTGCTGCAACATCGTGAATTTTGAGTCTTAGAGAAGTGCACCACCTCATGGTAAAAAAGCCCCCCCCTCAAGGCTGAAGATAATTTTTGACCACGTTGACACTCGTGATGAGGTGCACTCAACAGTCACCATTATTCTGCCTGAAAGCACGCTGCAGTAGTAACAGAAAAGGAAAGCAGTCATGAATACGCTATGGGCATGAACTATATGCCAGCGCTTTTGTAGGTGAAGCAGTAGGCAAAGCATTGTAATGCAGTGATGATGACGTATTTATCACTGAGCCACCAGTAAAATGTCAAAAAGTATGCAGAAAGTAAGTGCAAGCATCACCTGTATATGCTTTCCTAGCGCCTAGTCTTGTGGCAGGCTAATTCATCAAGATAGACCCTGTCTGGAATAATACATTCAATTTTTTGTCGCCAAAGAAGTTACTTTTTTTTGCACATAAAACCAACTGCTACGCCTAGTAAAATAATGTGTGCTTGGATTATATATGAGATAGGATAAAGAGCTTTCAGGTGCTCTCTTTTCTGTGCATCTTCCGTAAACTGATACAGTATTAGTGGAACATTGTTGAATTTAAAATTATGGGTGCAAGGTTGTGATTACCGAGTTGATTGTGATTCTGATGCAATCGTCTATCACTGCCAACGCAACAGAACTGCTCCAGTTGCATCTAATGCTCAAAGTTTGGAACGCAAGCACCTGATAATAAGACATTGGATAGAAAGTTACTTAAACGTCATGGTCAGGAGTCGGCGCTTTTTATAATCACCCGCTATAATTTAACAAGGGTGGAGTGTAGACTCGTCACCAAACCATTGCAATGTCCAGGGTGTCTACCAACCGGGAAAACTGGGAATTCTCAGGGATTTTGAGTAGTCTGGAAAAACTCAGGGAAAACTCAGGGAATTTGTGTCTCTGTCAGGGAAAATTAGCTGTAATTTTATTGAAAGGGTCGAAAGTCGCGGTAATGCTAGCTCGAGTAACAGACAGAAATCGTAACGAATCGTCTTTGACGCCCTGTCGTCGGCTGGAGGAGTTGCCAGTGTACAGTCAACGACCGACTTTCCGGATTCCCGATAATTTGGACGGCTTCACGGCACCACCACGTACCCCTAGAGTCAATGTATCACAACGTCTGAAATTTCGGACGCAAGAACTCTTCGCCGTCCAATTTTTCAGATGTTTCGCGTGACCCCAGGTCCGAAATGGCATTAATCAAAGCCACCACCGCTGCCATTTTGATTACCTCACCGCCTTGAACCGGCGCTCTCGCACGCAGATCCGCTGGCAGCCGTAGCCACCACTGCGGCAACGCTAGGCCTAGCTGCTTCGACGTTTGCTGTTAAGCTTCTTGCCTTTCGGTGCCGTGTTTCTTCATTTCTCCGCTGTCAGCAATAATTTTGGCTTCGAAGCTCGAAAAACACGCGCATTGCATAATGCTGATTTCCGAAAGTCAGTTTCGTCTCAGTGCAGTAATGTGACGCGGTGAAGCATTAGCAATGTATTGCGGTGAAGCTTTACAAGCGTAGGAAGGCCCAGGGGCAATTGTCACGGGACACGGATGTATTCCTTAATTTTACACGTCTGCACCCGCCCTCACCTGTCACAGTAGGAGCACCGATATGCCTATTAAGTGTACTGACAGGCATTCAGAGCTTTTTCAGACGTGCCTGGGTCGATTTGAGCCCTTAAAGGGAAGCTGAAGAGTCTGTCGAATTCAATAAGACGCTCATATACGGATGCGGGAACCTTATAAACCATGTAGGTAGAATTTGGTTTTTTTTTTTTTCAATTAGGAGCGACGTAATCGTCGGTTGAAATTGCGCTGTAGCTCCGCCCCCCGTCGAATGCCGCACGCTGCTGCTGACGCTGACGATGCGAGCGGAAACCGGAAACCGCGGTGTTGTGACGTCAACTCTAGTGTTTCGTTCCTTCGCAGCGTCCGCGACCGTGCCTGACCGCGCTTGTTTCTGCGTGCGTGCCATCGTAATCTGCTTCGATCGACCCTCCATTCCTTTGTTGGTGCGTCTGCGTGTATGTAGAGTGGTAGTCAACGTGAGTGGTAATCAACGTGAATGGTAGTCAACGTTGTAGTCAACAGATGAAGGTCACTACACCTACTGCATGAACCGGGAAGCTTTTCACGCGTTTAAACCGTCTTTGTAGATTGCCGACAGCTTTGGACAGCAAACAAATGCCGACGATCGCATCCCCGCTCACGTTCCACGAGGAGGCATGCAGGAACACAACACTACAGTTGTTTGACCGGAAACGACCTCACTAGATCGGCGAAAGATTGGCGAGATCACTAGATCGCTTTGCAAAAAACATACTCACCAAAGAGCATTTCCAACACGAGGAGATCCCAAGACTTTGCTTTCGTTCGCATCGAAAGCACTGCTCGCACCAGCATCGTTTGCTTCTTCGAGAGGCCGGCTCTTTGCAATCGGCTCGTACATGTAGCGAGTAACGCCGAACTCCTCAGAAATACGCAGTCTCTCTAAATTTTCCATTACCGTCTCAGAAAAACAGCACCAAACTACCTGGCACCGCGCTTCATGTGTAGCGGCAGCGGTCGGTTACTAGTGTTGACGTCACGAGGCACCCGACCAATCACAGGCGGAAACGAGACACGCGAGCTGGGCGTGTCCGCTGCTGCACTTTTCGTCTAAATAAAATATATTTGCGCTTTCTTTCGCTCAATTTCGATACGATATTCGAATTCGGAGGGTTGAAAACCATTATGTACAGATGTTCACTCATTTTTTCTGGAAAACTTTTCAGCTTCCCTTTAAGGACAGTAAAAGACATGGATTTATTTTTTCGGACTGCCTCATATTTCGGAAGTCTTCGCAGCCCCTAGGGGGTCTGAAAAATTGGACGTTTACTGTAAATTGACCAAGAGTATGATTCAAATGGTCTGCGGGGCGAATGCACGGCAAAAGGAGGACGAGAACAGAAAGGACCGACGCATTGAGGAATGAACGGGGAATTAAGTATGCGACCGCTTCTTTGAAGGAGCCTGAGATCAAAAAGCAAAGTGTTGGCTGACGCCGAGATGCAGGTGTCCCTCATCCAAACCAATATAAACTCTTTAAAGCTGTGAAACACAACACTGACGCGTCTTGCGCGGGCTGAGAGTATTTCATTTCATTTCATTTCATTTATTTACCTTAAAGACCCCACTAGGGGGTATTACATAAGGGGTGGGTGTACATAAAAAATATAACACTCAAATTTGTGACAACAGGTACTCAGTCACATTGGTAGAAAAAGATGATGGACAGGTGAGAACGACGATATTGCGAGGAAGGCCGTTCCAGTCTTTGGCTGCACGAGGAAAAAAAGATGCTGAAAAATTTACAGTTCTCGTACGTGTACGGTAAACTTGCAGTTGGTGACCAGTGCGAGGGGATATGTATGCGGGTGGTGTTATGTAAGGGGCACTGTTAAGTGATGAATGGTAAAGCTTATAGAATAGGCAAAGTGTTGCTATGCGTCGGCGGAGGGATAAAGCTTGCAGCCCAGATTCCGCTTTGAGGGCGGTAACACTGATTTCGTGAGAATAAGATGAGTGAATGAATCTGGCGGCACGATTTTGTACCGCTTCAAGGTCATCTACGACGCATGCTTGATGTGGGGACCATATGGGTGACGCATACTCTAGTTTTGAACGGATGAGTGACTTATAGGCTAGTAATTTAACGTGTTGGGGAGCGTTACGAAGGTGACATTTCAGAAAACCGAGAGTTCTATTTGCCGATGATATGATGTTTGTAGTATGTGCATGCCATGAGAGATCATTGGACAAAGTAACGCCTAAGTATTTAAATGATGTTATTGCTTGTATAGGTACGTTAGCAATTATGTACGGGAATGTAACGGGGTGCTTTTGGCGAGTAATGGAAAGAAGTTTGCATTTAGTCGGATTAAGGGTCATTAGCCAGCGGTCGCACCATTCCTGGACACGGTCTAGATCATGCTGAAGTTTTGCTGCGTCGCAATGATTAGAAACTGATCGGTAAATTACACAGTCGTCAGCGAACATTCGGATTTGGCAAGATAAGTGTTGAGGCAAGTCGTTAATATATATTAGAAATAGGAGAGGACCGAGAACAGAGCCTTGGGGTACACCGGATGTTACAGGAATAGGGTCAGAGGTATGATTATTAACAAGGACGTGTTGGGACCGGTTAGACAAGAATTCTTTGATCCAAATCAGAACGTTGTGGTCCAGGTTTAACTGGTTTAGTTTAAAAAGTAATCGTTGATGCGGCACTTTATCAAACGCTTTTGCATAATCTAAGAAAATGGCATCAGTTATTATGTTGGTGTCGAGGTTAACATGCAAGTCATGAATGAAAATGGCCAGTTGGGTCTCGCATGAGAAGCCCTTTCGGAAGCCATGCTGAGATGGATGAAAAAAGTTATTTTTATCGAGAAATGCCATGATATTAGAATAAATGACATGCTCCATGATTTTGCACGGGACGCTTGTTAATGATATGGGGCGGTAATTTAGTGGGGAATCTTTTTTACCAGATTTGTAGACAGGAACAACCTTCCCCACTTTCCAATCATTTGGCAAGTGACCTACAGATAGTGAATGAGAAAATAAAATACACAGATACGCAGTAATGGTATGTCTGGTGTTCTTTAACAGCTTGGAATTGATTTCGTCGACGCCTGTCGATGAAGAAAGCTTAATGTTATCTAACAATGATAAAATTCCATCATGAGTTATTGTGATAGCAGGCATAGTAGACAAAGTTTTAGCTGGTGTCGTAAGCAGAGGTGTACTGGGTTCTTTTGTGAAAACTGTGCTAAAAGCAATGTTGAAGGTGTTAGCGCATTCGAGGTCCCCGACGGTTTCTCCCAATTCGTTGGTCAGAGTGATAGCGCGCGATTCGATAGGGTTGATGACCTTCCAAAATTTTCTCGCGTTATCATTTAACAATTTTGTCAGATCGTTGTTGAAAAATTTGAACTTAGCATTTCTCACAGCAATCAGGTAGGCATTCTCGGCAGTATAGTACCGCTGCCACGCATTAGACGAGGCTCTTATCTTAGCAGCACGAAAGAAGCGCTTTTTTCTGCCTTCTAATGTTTTAAGTGTCTTAGTGTACCATGGCTTTTGGTGATTTTCACGGAAAGTAATTTTAGGAATGAATTTGTTGGCCAAGTCCTGTATTTTGTATTTGAATACCTCCCAGCTCTTCTGGAGAGGCATGCTGTAAAATTGGGCTTCAAATAAAGGGAAAAAATTTCTAAGCTCGTTGTTAATTGCGTCATAGTTGCCTTTTTCATATAGAAGGATTGTTTTCTTACGTTTTTCGCGCTGTTCAAGGCAGAACGAAAATTCGGCGTGGATAACCTTGTGATCACTAATTTCTTGCAGGTAAGTTATATGTGATAAGCTCTCTGGATTCGTAGTTAGTATAAGATCCAAGATATTAGCACTGACGCCAGCAACACGCGTTGGTTCCCTTACCAACTGAGTGAGATTGGCATTCAGACATAATTCTATAAAATCCTTTAATTCTCTGTGGTTCGCACCTGAGGGAGCTAGTTTCTGCCAGTCGATACCGGGATAATTGAAATCACCGAATAGCAATATATGTGAATTTGGATGTGCAGTACCGAGATCAATCAGAATATTGTTCAGCTCACTTGCAAAGTTAGGTGAAGTATGCGGAGCCCTGTAGCAAACACCAAGCAAAACGGATTGCGCCGATGAGCGAAAAATTAACCATAACATTTCTAAATCAGAGACGATGTCTAATGGTGTGCACGATAAATTAGGGCCCACAGCAATCAGGACACCGCCCCCTCGAGTGCATCTGCGGTCATTTCTGAAAACTTGGAAACCTGCCAAGTCGGCAAGTACTTCTGTATCAGTGACATCAGGGGTAAGCCACGTTTCGGTTAGTATAAGTATGCTGCTGTTTGAAGAAATCATGATGTTAGACACGAGTTCACGCTTAGGTAGGAAACTGCGAATATTTGTGAATATGACAGACAATGAAATATTATTTCTTGGCATGGTTTGGGGGCGGGTAATCACATTTTTCCGGGCGGACGATTGCTATAACAATTCTCTTACAGTTTCAGATACGCTATCAAACACGTAGCGCTTCTGTCCGATGTGCAGGGTTTTGTAGCGCAGATTAAATGGGGCAGATTGCTTTCTGGCAAATGCAACGAGCTGGCTGCGAGCAATTCGAACTGCACGAGAAAAATCTTCGCCAATACTATAATTGGTACCTTTTAGTTTCCGGGCGCTCGACAGGACAGTTTCTTTTGTTTTGAAAAATGTGAATTTTGTTATTATTGGACGGGGTTTGTCGTTCGAATGACGTCCGAGACGATGGGCGCGCTCTATCTCTTTTGTGTCGATGTGTACATCTAAATGCTCGCGGCAATGTTTAATGATAAGTTGTTCTGATTGTGCGTACGATTCAGGTGTAGTTTCAGGGAGTCCGTAGAAAACCAAGTTGTTCCGTCGCGTTCGGTTTTCCGCATCGTCAAAACGTGCCTCTAGTTTTGAAATTAAGCGAGTAGCTTTAGTTGCGTCGGCGCGGAGAACTTCTGTGTCTGTTTTAAGTGTTACAAGGCTTTCGTAATGGCTCTCAAGTTCGGTCATACGTTTGCCTAGGTCAGATACATTTCTGTCTGTCGCTAATAACTGAGATTTTAGATCTTGAACTTCAGAAATAAGCTTGGACTGGCCAGTAGATATCTTCTTTAGCTCTGCGAGGATAGCTGCAGTATCCGGACCGGGGTTAGTTTCTATATCACCGGAAAGTAGGAGTAACAGCGAAAAAACGACATGAAAACAATCAGCAAGAACAGCGTTAAGGCACTGTGGGCTTGGCAGCTGTACTAAGAAGTAGTTGTTAGACTTTTTGGCAAAGAGGCTGAAACGTTCACCAACCTGCATTACGAAGACGAACGGATTAGTGGCCTGCGCAGTGGCAAAGCCGCCAAGCCCACAAAGTGCCACTGGTGGCTGCTCCTGTTTTATAGCTGGCCCTAGTAGTGATGTTGGATGCGATGGGGCTTCCCATTCTGTGGCGAGGGGCAGATAATCCAAGGACGAGTGTGTCGTTCCAAAGACGGGTGAAGCGATGGCAGTGGCTCGTTGACGAGCGCCTGATACATCCACGCTGAGATGGATTGGTAAATATGAAGGTGCGGTCAGTGGCGTAGTCGCCAGTCCAGGAAGGAAAAGACACGCGATGAATGGTCCGAGCACCTGCATTACGAAGACGAACGGATTAGTGGCCTGCGCAGTGGCAAAGCCGCCAAGTTGAGGTTGAGGTTGACTTACAGTTGAGGTTGACTTACGAGCTGTTGAGAGAGAATCTCAATTGTGGCAAAGTTCGGGCCTCGTACCACTGAGCTTGCTATCAGTTGATAGAAATAGCTCATATTTGAAAATATTTGCTTCTGTATGCATCTCCTTTTTATTTGTATTTGAGAATGTCCAACTCGATTTGCAATTATTTTCGAATACATTTTATTTCCTGTGCATTTTAATAACCCCTCCCTTCTATTATTTTTTTGAATAGCATAAACACTACTCCTTAGTATTCAAGATGGATTAAGTCAGTTTCTTTTTTTCATATGCTTACTAGAGAGTGACAGCATCGGGTGATATGGTTTCAGCCCGTCTTGACATAAAACATAGTTCTGCATCACTCAGGGAATTTTGCAAAGGCACTCAGGGAAAACCTGGAAAACTCAGGGAAT
Source organism: Dermacentor andersoni (assembly GCF_023375885.2). Taxonomy (NCBI): domain Eukaryota; kingdom Metazoa; phylum Arthropoda; class Arachnida; order Ixodida; family Ixodidae; genus Dermacentor; species Dermacentor andersoni. Next base: position 98,592,551 of record NC_092814.1, on the reverse strand, counting down.
TTGGAAATGTCAACTTGGTAGACACCCTGAATATACTGCACTGGCATACGAGCAAGATGACATATATTTCGCTACTTGCATGCCTTCTTTATGTGTGTGAACGTGTTCTAGCACTACAGCGTAGGAAGTGATAAAACTGACCTGCTCCCATTTCAAAAGCCCATGTCAGCCATATACCAGAAAGCTTATATTTATAAGTCAAAGCATTCAAAGAGCCAACAGTATTTGCTGGAAGCACAAAATTGATTTGCCCGCTTAGACAAGATTGTGATTCTACACGATAGGCAAACAATCTGCTCCCACTGTCATAAGAAAACTACCATGCGTTGTGAGAAATGGGACACCAGATGTAGAAATAAATAGGTTAAATGTGATCACTCCGATAAGTAGTGCATTCGCCTAGTGTCCTATTAGGGGCAAGGACTTACGGAGTCACCATCTGTCGGAAGCGCGCCTCCCTTGCGTAGTATGAGGGATCACGCGGCACGCTCCTTATAGGTTTTGCTTACGGCGCTCAATAAAAACACCACGCAGCAGCCCTCCTGGACATTTCATGTAAGTACTCTTAAAACAAGAGAAGTTTTTGACTGCTGATGTAATAATCTTGGGTGAACTGAAAGCACAGAATCGTTTACAGATGCCATCTCTTTACTGAATACGTACAGTTAATGCCACTGCGCGCGGTCGCCGCAATGAAGTCTCCCGAACCAGATTCTTGCCTGAAATGTAGGCAAACGCTGAGAGTAAACTATGTCATGTTGAATTCCAGTGGCGGAGTCGGAGCAGCCGACAGACTCCGCGAGTGAGCACTCGACTCTGGTGTAGAGCAACGCCTCCAAATCCACGAGTGGAACACAACCTGCGCCGCCGGAGCAAAGCGGAAGCAGAACTTCTATCGCCGAGTTACCCAGGATACATTGCGTGTTGTCATTTCCTTCCGCTGTTTGCTCCCAGCACCGCAACACAGGTCACTTGTCTCTTCAGCGCCGCTCACCTGTTTTTTTTAAAAGTGCGGAATGGATATCTCGCCAGTCGTGACCGGTGGCGCCTCCCAGCAGACAAACGTGGTAAAGGAAATACATCACGCAGAGTTCCGGTCCACTCCACCGATTTTGGCGGATCATCTTTTTCTGCTCCACGGAGTGACTCTCGCTCTGAATCCACTCCGACTCTCTCATTGGAACACCTTACTCCCGCCCTCACTCTGTCATTGGAACAAACTTGCTCCGAAACGAGCAGAAAAATTTGCTCCGACTCCGCCATTGGAATTCAACATCAAATATGTTCTTATAGTGGGCTGTCTGTATAACCAAATGGAGCATAACAGAATGAAGCCTCAATGCAGCGATCGCACGGGTTCACAGTGACCGACTGCGCGTCTGCATGCATGTCCACGCACAATGTTTTGCTTTCGCTGTGAGCGTGCTTTCGCACTGTGCCATGAGCTTTAGGCCTCAGCATATGAGCATTTGACAGTACACTAGCAACCATTGTTGCCTGGACGCTATCAGATCTGTTCAAAAATAATTTCGTTATAGAGACTTCGACGCCTACGGCGACTGTGATATGCTGTTGTGACGATTCAATCTTTTGTTCTCTTCTAAATTCTTGGACATTTCAATATTATTTCTCAAGTTGCGTCGCACTGTATGTTTATCGGTCGTCTCAGCGTGCGATTTCCCTCTGCTTCATTTTCGTAATCCAGTGCTTTAATTCATAACACAAACATGACCATACGCCATGCCTTTTTTTAACGCGCTTCTTACCGCTCCCTTTCCATTCCAGTGAACTTGCCAAAATCTATTATCAACAAGTTCATAGACCTAATAAAGGGTCATGACATTAGCCGGGCAGCAGGCGCGGGCGAGCGTATCAGTGCGTGTTTTCTGCTACTCACCGAACATCGCGCAGAACCCGCGCCGTAGCAGAAACCTTCCTCGCGTGTGTGCTTGCTGCATACCCAAGTTGTAGCCGATGGCTGTCTGCCAGTTCTAATTTTCACCAGCCAAGCTTCACGCAGCTCCTTGCCCTGCAGCTACGTGTGAATAAGGCTGACAGCGGGCTTCGTTGCGTACGTCCGGCACTGCGGCACCGAGCAGTAGCCTACCATGCTGCACGCCTCCAAAGGCAGTCACTACCTATTATAGTAGTTCCAGATGTTGTCAAGTTGATACCCAAGGCGGTAAAGCCTCACCACTTAATCAGAACGGCAGCACAGGTGGGACTTTCAAAAGCTTGCTTCGGCGCTTCCGAAGCAGCCGACGCGGCCGCTGTGTCCACGTGATCCCTCATGCCACGTCACGCCGATGGATGGTGGAGCTCGCCCCTAATACTATGTAGGACGGCTCAAAACCAACAGTTACACAATAATTTTCTATCAATAAACTGCTGATACTACATTCTAATGCCTCAGAAAGGCTTTTTACCAAATGATACTTTAAAATTCTCAACTCGTCAAAGTTTAGGCATATATGGGTTAAACAAACTGAACAATTTTCACTGGGGTGAGAACGTGACCACCACATATATTAAAAATAGAACAAAGAAGCTTGCAGGCTTTGTCACCAAAACATCTTCTAGTGCTCACTGTCGTTTTTGCGAAGACCACTGTTGAGCGGGTACTCAAATTGATGTAAATTTAAAGGCACAGACTAATATTTGGATTTGTCTTGTTTTTGTAGAAGTTTTTGTTAGGTCAACAATATTTTTGAGCGGCCAGTTAAAGGATTAACTAATCTGTTCCTCTTCGTTAGGGCAGCACTCGTAGCAGTGCCCTTATTATCACTCTTTTCTTCTTTCCCTGGTGTGCTTATGGTAACCTTTCAAAGTCAGCAACTGACAAAGATGCTTGATGAAGGAGCGCTTGTTAATAATTGCTGCTTCCCCTTTTCCTAGATCTGGGAGGGTGTTCACATGTTTCCCTTTAAGGATTCCCCTTTAAAGAACAGCCTGTGCATCTATGCCAGATTTGTCGCTAGTCCATCTGATGGTTGTTTGTACCTTGGGACAGGACACCGACTTTCATCTTCGCATTTTTTGCCACAATAGCAGCTTTGTCCCAGTAAAGAATTCAAACAGGCGTCCAGCATATTTCCTTAACTAAACAAACTGTCAGAATTGCCTGAAAATATGTAAAAGCTAGGTTGCAGGTAATTTGCCAATAAACATACACTTTTCGGTGAAATGAATAATTGCCAAAAATAATCTGCAAGCTTTCATTCACAAAATATAATAGCTGAAAAAAAAGAAAGTCTTCTAGTGAACACTAGAAAGCTTATGCCACATTTTTCAAGCATGAAACCTAAAGCTACTTAAACCTATAATCACGTGGCAGTTCTTAGAACAAAGAGGTTATGAACAAACAAGTTTTTTGTTTCGATCTACATGCATGCTGAAATTGTGGAGTGTACATTGCAATATTTCTGGCAAACGACGCAGTGCACATCTTGACTCCAGGGTGTGTACTCAGGCTTGCAATAATCTTTTTCATTATCTCTGGTGTTCCAAAGACTCAATGTGAGCAGTGTACATATTGAAGATTGTTGTGGCTGAATTTTAGGATTGAGCCCACCTACCGTTTGATGTACACTAACACAGATTTAGTTGAAAATTGACACTGGAAGAGTTTACAGGTAAATACGTAGTTGCCTGCCATGCATTCAATCGCCAGCACATAATGACACTTAGGAGTAAACAGTAAACAAGAGTAGGAACATGAATTCACCAGTAGCTTATTGCATTACCTTGGAGCAAAACATATTTTATGCCTTAATTAGCAGTCATTTAGCAGGAACTTACTTTGTTTTTCCTGATGAAATTTAAATGCTTTCATGTGTTTGTGAGTTGGCTTACTTGTCTTTATCAACAGGCAGATCAGAGATTTGTGTGGAACCACCACTTGATGAGTGAGTTCAGCAACCAAGTAGAGGTATGTTGCATTAAACTGTAGCGCTTGAATGCCACTTAAATACTACTGTTTTTTTACTCTGCTGCAGCTTCGGAAGTTCTGCCTGCCTATTATTCATGGATGTATCCTTATGCTTTGTATACAAGGCTACAAAGGTGCTGCTGTGTTCATTGACATGCACTAGCCTGTATGACCACCTGTAACTCAGCGATGAACACTTGTCTGTGTAATTGTGCAAAGTGTGAACTCCTCTCTTCCCTCTCCTCTTTCGATCCCCTTCCTCAGTACAAGGTAGCCTACCGGACTCAGCCTGGTTAACCTTCCTGCCTTTCCCTCATGGCCTCTCTCTCTCTCTCTTTTTGTGCTTTGCAGGCAATTTTGTTACTTTTAGTTTTCTTTATTACCTGTTGTTGGAGTAGAGACACATTGTTGGTTTGGAACAGCATGCAAGTGGTGTAGGGTGGGTGGTGTAGTGTGTGTGGTATAGCTTATACATAGGGCCCTTCATTTTGGGGTAAACCCAATGATTCTCTATTCTTGCTCCCTGAACAGAATTTATGAAAATCGGGTTACCTGATTTCTCCCCAAAGTTTGACCTTTCATAAAACGTAATAAATGCAGGTGTTACAAAACTAATGAAAGCTGCCTACCTTTTATGAGCAAGTGGACAAGATGTATTACTAATATTCTTAATATATGTAAATACAGTATGTGCCTCATTTTCGATTAACACTCAAGCAAAAACCAGCATATATAAGAATACAATATATTCAGCCCCTGCGGTCATTGAGAGAGCGAAAGCTTGTCGCCTTTTTAGTAGCTGCATTGAAATGAATACAACGATAGTACACTGCATCACATTTCCCACACATGGCGTACATGTAAATGGCGGTAATGCGTTAGGAAGCGAATTAATGCAGCAGAGACTTTGCGTTGTAACCAGTAGCTGCGATGTTGAGAGGATGTTTGCCCGACTATATCATCTTCAAAAAAGGGTAATTCTGTTAATTTTGTTGCAAGAGTGTTTATTGGTAACCAGTAAAACAGGAGAAAAGACAAGGTGGAAAGGCCCAATAGGTCCAGGATAGACACAGAAATGCTTCCAATGCCTATGATAATGGATGTCAGCAGGAGCTTGTAAGATAAGGAAAAGCATCACACCTCCTGTGAAGCACGCCCTTGTGCAATAATATTTGTACTTTGTTCCTTTGTTAGAAAAGTGTAGAGAACATAGTAAGGAAGGGATCGCCTAACTCGCCTCTATTTGTTGCTTTTGTTAACATGGTTTCTTTTAAGTGTAATAATAATGCCCGACAATGAGGATTTGTGGATTTAAGTTCATCACATGATTTATGTTAAGTCCTCTTTGACATTTCATGTTTTTGTTAGTAATTTCACTTGTTTAAATAGCCAGTTTGTGTGCAAGAGGAGAACATGACTTGTGCTGATAGTTTGTCAAAGTTACCAAAAAAATTGCAAATTTTTGGCTGCCAAACAAAACCCCGAATCCTTCCCGGATTTCCTCATATATAGTAGCGCTCAACTTCAAGAAATGTAAAACCCTTAAATGAAAACCTCTACTTATATATAGGAGTGTTCAAATATTTGAAAAGTCAGAATATTATCGAATATTATATGTTTAATATTCATATTCGATTCGAAAAATAGATATTCGAAAATGTTTGAATATTCGGTTGGACACGAATATGCAAATCAAATCGAAATATATTGCTGGCAGTGTGGGAGCAAACACAGTTCTTAGCATTTCTTTCTATCTGATTTAAGACTATTGGGCGATTTTGTGATTTCGTGCTGCTAGCGAAATTTTGCCTGTAAAGCATACTTATCTTCTAAATGTTTGAGCTTTGCAGCAAAGCCAGCCTCTCAGCAACGAGGGCGCACTTTTTTTTGTTCAGCACCACCCTCAATTCTGAGCCTATTGCTTGACAGCAAGTGCAGTGAATGACGACTGGCACAGGTTCAAATGCCTCTGACTTTAACGGCCTTTGATGCGGTATAATAAGGCACAGGCTGGCAAGGACAGCTAGTCGTAATTACTAAATTTTCCAAGTTAACATGAGCCACATGCACACTGTTTTAGTATAACGGCTTACTAGTTTAGTTTTCTAACATTGACAGTGTAAGTGCAGTGTTTCAACATAACAAATTAAACCAACTTGCTTTATTCTATATTTGAAGCTAAGTATTCATATTCAATTCATATTTGAAAATTTTGATATTTGCACACCCCTACTTATAAGTATACTTATGGGCTGTGCCGTTTTCCAACTCCTGTCTGATAACTTTAGACCGGATTATAGGCAAATGCCTATCTTTTCCTGCGTGTCAGTGCCACATCCCTCTGGTGTATGTATGCAAATTATGTGTTAAGAAGTAGTTTAGCACCGATTTTATAGTGCCTATAAACGCCTATTTCTCTCCTTTGTGTCTATATGTGCGTATTTGTTCCTTTAATGCCTCAACATGCATTTTTGGGGCACTGTTTCTGTTTTGATAGCACATTCTTTTTTTTCCACGTGATCTGGTGGCATTGGCAGGCACTATTGCTAATTGCAGTGCACTTAACAATCTTACCTAGCAAGTAAGCACGGTCCTTGTCAATGCTACTTTAACTTTTGAGTGCCTCTCACCAATTGCCTGACACTGGTTAGCAATGGCACAGAAAAAGATCATGAAAAGTCTGCATCTTTCGCAGTGGACAGATAACTCCCATGTTACACTGTAGACTAGGATTTGAGGGAAAAAGGCATAGCATTTTGAAAAAGGGTTACTGTCGCTGGAGCTTGATGTACCCCCTGTGGCTACACCCCTCATATACAGAGATACATAATACTCCTGTGCTGCAATGTGTAATAAAAAGAGAAACACTTTGCTGAGACTAAATTCATAGCAACACACAAAAAGTGCTTAAGGAAGAGTTCTGAAGTTTACGAGTCATGACACAGCTACACCACGATAACGCAAGTTTGATAACATCCCATTTGCATTACAACAGCTGTCAATTAAGTTTGTGCAATGTTGCCGTCTGTGTTACGCAAGAAACATGATTTTTTTATGCTCAAAGAAATTTTAGAGGCTCTTACAGGTGAACACTAAAGAATCCCAGAGTGTGTGAAGCCGGCAAACATACAGAAATATAATAACACTCCAGACACCTTTGTGAACATTGAGCACTTGATTTCAGCCTACGAATTCTGCAGAACATGACACATGTCCTGGCGCTCTTTAGCCGGAGATGCCCTTGCACCAATAAAATCTAATAATCAATCAGTCAGTTTCAGCGTACAAGCTTATTCTGAGTGAAAAAAGGCACAATATTGAACTCCAAAACCTAGAGATGATAATTGTGTATTACCATTCTTTACAGAAACTTTTACAGAAAGATTTCTGAACATGTGCTATTCTATGCTTCTTTATCATACTGGAACATTTGTTGGCTTTAATTCATAAGGCAAAAATTTTAGCTTCTCTCATGTAACTGTTGAGCCACTTCCCTGGTGTATTTTGTGCTTTTCATGCTTGCTCTACTTTTTATGCCAATGTTGGTTGCAGTATGTGCATGACAAGAAAGCAGCCTCTCTTTTGCCCAGCAAAACCGTGTGAAGCAATGGCTTGCACAATATGTTCACTACCCGCCGTGGTTGCTCAGTAGCTATGGTGTTGGGCTGCTGAGCACAAGGTCGTGGGATGAAATCTCAGCCACGGCGGCCGCATTTCGATGGAGGCGAAATGCAAAAACACCCGTGTACTTGGATTTAGGTGCACGTTAAAGAACCCCAGGTGGTCGAAATTTCCGGAGTCCTCCACTACGACGTGCCTCATAATCAGAAAGTGGTTTTGGCACGTAAAACCTCATAATAATTTTAATATGTTTACTGCCTTTCAGACCTCGCAGGTGAATGTTACATCACTTTTCTTACCATGAAAATGAGCTAGAAACATTCAATACACATAACAGGCTTTGGTTTGTGAACAATTTATCGTGCCTAATTTGGTCCCACTCATGCTTAAGATAAGGCTGTAAGTGCCTATTTTAGGTGCCTATAACGTGTATTTTTAGTGCTTAAAAATCTGATTACTGATAACCATTATATGAAGGTGTGGGTTTTTAGTTCATGAATTGTGTGAGAAATTAATGTGATGGATAAATTACATCTTAGGTAGCAAAAAAGGTGATGATAAATTGAAGTACTTTTGTTTTCAGCAGTTGTGTTTGTGATTTGCCTTTGCAACCTTATCAGTGCAGGCTCTGATTGATGGTCCTTGACTAACCTGCAGTTGTGTACATCAAATCATGTGCCATCAATGGCCATGGTTTCACATTTGCACTCATTTCACGCCGGAGTTGCTATAGAGCAGGCACGCGCATGTTCATGAGGGGCTTGGACAGTGAAGGTCATGCTGCAAATTTCGTTGAAACTGAGCAAATCATAGAAGGAGACACTGCACGGAGCTCATTTGTTCAGGTAGGACATTTGCACCATCTTTTTCATGTCACCTATATAGATATCTCAGATTTTTTGCAGTAATCAATATAGTTTTAAATAAATAACAGCTGGTGACATTCCGTGATGTTTTTCATGACAGTGACAGGTTTTGACCCCCTTATTTGAGCATCAATATTTTATTTCATGAATGCTGATTTAGAGCTCATTAAAATTTGGTGGTTAACTTTTTGTTACCTTGCGTGTGTCTAAAGATCTTTTTGTTACACATGCTTTTCTTCTGCTTTTATTTTTCTATTTGCAATATTAAGAGCAAGGTGTAATCAGTTTAAAGCCTTCGGTAAAGTGATATGCCAGCATAATATAAACAGAACCTTGGTTCAGCATGCATTGATAAGGCAATGATGTGAGGTGCTCTGTTGCCACAAGGCAATTTAATTTAAGGACCACAGTAAAGGAGAGGCATGACAAGTTCCTGGTGTTATATCACCTTTTGCTGTGTGATGATGGTCTTTCCACTCGCCTTTCAGACACGTGGTTCAATTCCTTTGTTTTGGACTCAGTTGCCTAACCTGAGATACAAGCCTCCTCCAACCCTGACTTCAGGGCTCAACCATGTAAGTGTTGTGGTGTTGTGTTGTGTTCTTTATTTTGCATAGGCAGCTTTTTTTCTTATGGCACCACATAAACCTTTGTTATTGGACTTTCCAGCTCGAAGCATTCCAGAAACATTTTGACAATCAGATTTATACATATGGAAATCAAGTAATAATCAATCTGGTGAGTTGAAAATTTTCTTTTGTACTAATGTTTGGCAGGGCACTAAAGTGATGAAAGAAGTGACATGTGTTGCGGCTACTTTATAGCGGTTCATTCTGGCAAGGATACCTTGCATAATGAAGTTGTGTTGTAGGAATGTGTTCGGAATTTATATATTATGGAATGAATTAGCAGTTATATATTAATCATGTCTAAAGACACTATATACAGTAGAACCTCATTGATCCCATCACATGCAATTTCCCGACACCAGTGTTCGCAGTTGAGAACGCAAAAAGTGACCCAGTACAGTTACACCTCTTCCTTTACTGGTTAATGCGTTCCCGGAAAACGCAATCTTTTGGCACCAACGTTCAGTGCATTGCCAAATTGCGACCGTATAATATGTTTTTCAGACCCGTGTGAACTAGAAAAGCTACAAGGCATGTGCTATATAGAGAGCAGTAGCCTCCCACCACCGCAGCTTGCCCGCATACTCGCCCGCCCTTGTCGCATGAAAATACCAGCACGCACTCAGTTTGCTTTCCCGGTATGTACCAGCAAATCTCCTCGTGGGCTGTCACACATCAGACACATTGCATTCACAACTATTGTCATTGACACTATTGTGATAAGCATCATCACCTATCTATTTCGTAGCACGTGTGGCCTAGTGCCATTGAAAGCGTACTGCATGCTCTTAATAGGCGATAACCCAAACATGCTGTTCCCTGCTGCAGGTGGTGTGAAGTGAGCATCATGTTTTGCTCAGGTCGCATTGGCATCGTATTCTGGTGTCACCCACCACCTCAATTTCGTTTAGATTTTCTGTCGCCATCTCAAAACACCAGATAATAGGAAGACAACACATTGCATTTTGGGTTGCTCTGGCCCCAACAGCTTGACGTGCTCGGTGTCTCGTGCTGCAGTGATTCTTGCCAAGTGGGCACATCGGAACTTCTTACCAAAATTTGCTGACCCAGGCCGAATTTGAGGAGCGCAGATGTTAGCTTGCGGAAGTGGCAAAAACGACAATGTCTGTTTGCCACTCGAGCCTTACCAGCTCAGTGCACATCAGTGTCTCATGCTGTAACAATTCTCACAGCACTTCATATTATGTAGATGTCAGCTGCAGTAGAGTTTGCAAATTTTGAGTGACTATGGAGGTACATTTTGCCAGTCGTTACTTCATACATGTTTTTTTCCTAAATGTATGGACAAGGTTCTACTGTAGTATGTATGTATACATTTCTTACATTTCTTTCTTTCTGGTTGCAGATATGACTTTTAGCCCTTTTGGGAATGTCAGCATAGTGCAATCCAGTTAAAATGATACTCACGAAACCAAAAAAAAAAAAAAACTTATTTGTGAACTTGCATCTGAAGAGCCTCTCCCCTTGCCATCAAGATATTTATTAGTGTCTCTGCAGTCTTGGCATTATGTGGTATTAACCTAGTGGGCCTTTTCAAAGCTCATTCCAAAGACTACCTATTTGCTTGATCTGCTGAAAGTCACCTTCCAGTAGTGTAGAAAATAAAAGAAATCCTGCCTCCCAAACCCAGTTGACAGATGTTGATAAACAACCCGAAGTAGTGGAAATGCTCTCTGAACTCCTAAATGGCCAAAAGAAACTGGCTCTGTATATTGCTGAAATCAAAATGTTTCAATCGTCTGTCAACACGAGGTTTGAGACTTTGGAAGCTCGTGTATCTTCTCTTGAGTCACCCTCAACGTCTAGTGGTGCGCAGGATTCTAATGACGACCTACACACTCAAAGCCAGCAATTAAAAATGCTATATCAACTCTCTCTTGCAGAAGCGACAATTTAGAAAACAGGTCGCATAGAAACAACATTATTATACGTGGTCTCAGCAAGGGCCCTAACGAGAATCATGAGGAACTTTCTTCCAACATTTCTCCAACATTGTCCAACTTCGATTTGATCACGTGTTTATTGACAGGGTACGATACAATTTGGATAGCACATCCAATACTCTCGTCAGATCATCTGCTGGCTCAACTAAACCCACCGAAGCATTTGCTAGGACCAAATCCCCTTGACTTCATGGTACTGGCAATAAACTTTCCTTTTTAAACGTTAATGCTAGAAGCCTCATCAGCAATTTCTCTCAATTTCTTTCCTTGGTCTCGTCTTACTTGCCACATATTATCGGTGTTACTGAGACCTGGTTACATGATGGGGTGCATGATTCTGAGGTAGCCCCCCCCTTCCCCCCCTTCTGGTTTCAAGGTAATTCAGCGTGACAGAAAATTCTGGAAAGGAGGCATTGTTGCTCTGTTTCTTCAATCTCACCTTCACTTTTCTGTACTCCTTGCCCCAGCTGATACTGAGTCTTTGTGGTGTAAAGCTCAACTCGAAAATTTGTCTTTGATTATAGGCATCGTTTACCGTCCACCTGGTTTTAATATTGAGCATTTACACAATCTGTGTGAATTTTTGCAGTCATAATACTTCTTCATCCAACATTATCTGCATGGGCGACTTTAATGCTCCTGGTGTTGATTGGTCTTCTATAAAAGTAAGCGGACACAAAGTAGCCATCGGGCAGGAGTTGGTCCATATTTCATTGACCTGTGGCCTGCACCAGATCATTCAGGATTTCACTCGGCAAACTTTCGTCCTTGATCTTGTCTTTCTTACTACATCTCTTTTTAATGCCGGTTATGAATGCGATGTTATTGATGGAATATCTGACCACAATGCCATGTTAATTTCAGTTCCTGGCATCGTCCCTAAATCCAGCTATATCTACCGCACATTTCCTGTCTTTAACTGTGCTGATGATTTGGCAATAACAGAAGCCCTATGCGATTCTTTTCACGAGTTTGAACTAATAGGTACAACTAGTGATATTAATACCTTGACAAGTTTCTTTGAAAATCTTGTCAGTAGTTGCATCAACCTTTTTATTCCTTTAACCCTTTCAGGGTCAGTGACGTAAATATACGGCTCTGCGAACAAATCCAAAATGGTCGATGCCGTATATTTACAGCGCTGTCTGTATGTTTAAAAAGCGCGCCAATTTCTTAATGTTTTCTTTCCTGGCATGTGCTGCCACTATGTGGGAATACAGAGAATATTTTTCTCGCGCCTCGCTCTCTCGGTTTTCGTTGCATGGTTTGTTTTAGAGCTAGTTTGCTCCAGCGTGTCTATATACTACCGCTCGCGGGTGCGCGGCGGTTTGGGTTTTGTTCCGCGGGCGGTTTTCGCTTCTTGCGCTCGCAAAAGTGATGGCTATCTCGCTCTTAATCGCTCAAAGGGCGGTCGCCTGTTCCTCACTCGTTTAGTGCTCACAGGGGTGAGCATAGGAAGGATGCCGCCATGCATGCGTTTCCTTTTCTTTTCCTTTTTTTGGGAGACTCGCGATATCTAATTGCCTTTGGTTGGCGATAAGATGAAGATTAGCAGAAGTTTGTCACACAATACGTGTGACAAACGTGTGACTGCTCTTTTTTTTTGGTGGGGGGGGGGGCACACAGCCACACAGTTTTTTTGGTCTGCTCACCTACGCAGTTCGATTAGGCTATGGACGTAAATATGACTGTAAGAGCAGGAACATTTGAGACTTGTGAAATATTGTCGTGTGCACATATTCTAAGCCTTGAACTATAACAATGCATCAAATTTTTAATTCTTATAAGTTTATTTCCTTTCTTTATTGTTATTCATGAATAAAGAGTACATATATACCAACGCAAAATATCTTTTTCTCACTTTACGGTCACCCTAGAAAAATTACGGTAAATTTTTTTCAAAATAGGTCCCTAAGAAGAATTGGAATTTGCAATAAAGAAATCGACCCTGGGTGGTCACATATGGCAAAAAAAATTGACCCTGAATGGGTTAAAAACAAAGAAAACAAACACTGAAATTCCTTGGATGACTAGGGACCTTTTGCATTTATCACGTCGTGTAGCCAGATTACATTCATCGAAAAGCTCTGGTGACTCAACAAAACTCATGCAATTCCCTAGCGCTAAAAAGGAACTCTGTTCTAAAATGGTTGCTGCAAAATAATTTTATTACAAGGTAACCTTTCCGAAATTAATGCTGGTTAATCCCCGAAAATTTTGGAAAGCTATCCTACCACCTGGGTCATCCTCGGACATATTATTAATGTTGCAGTTTGATTCGCAGACAATAGCTTCTTCTTTTAACACCTACTTCCACTCTGTATTTATGACCGGTAATTCTGTAACCCCTGTTCTTGACTCCGAACCATACCCTACAATTGACGATATATAACTGTCTACTGAGGGTGTACTTAACTTAATCCTAAACTTAGACACCAAGAAGTCATTTGGTCCCAATGGTATCCAAACTGTTTTTCTCATTCGATACTCTCTTTGGTGCAGCAGATATGTAACAATTATCTTTAGAAAATCTCTCTCAACCGCCACCGTTCCTCCCTCGTGGAAACTTGCTTCAATTTTGCCGTTATTTAAGTCGGGTAACGTTCAATTGCCATCTAACTACATGTATAGGCCAATCTCCTTAACATCACACTCATGTAAATTACTCGAACACATTATCTTTAAACATATGGAATTTCTTGCAACTAACAAAATTTTATGCATTTTCCAGCATGGTTTTAGACGTAGCCTTAGCACTATAACACAACTGACAGAATTCATTCATGACATCAGCAGCTCTTTAGACATAGGTGACCAGATTGATGCTGTTTTTATAGACTTTTCAAAGGCCTTCGACACTGTCTCACACCCTAAACTTATGCACAAGCTGTTCGCTATACTAAAAAAATGCATCTTTGGTTGGCTGGATATCGGACTTTCTTTCCCAGCGTTCGCAATATGTATTTTTCAACTCTACTAACTCACCCTTGATGCCTGTTTCATCAGGGGTTCCCCAAGGCTGAGTACTGGGTCCTCTTTTATTTCTGCTTTATATTATTGATCTCCCCCTACACACCTCAGTTAAAATACGTCTTTTTGCTCATGATTGCGTTTTATATCATACAGTTAAATCTCCTACTGATCATGTTGTCCTTAAAAATTATTTTGCTGACTTCTGTAACTGGTCCAAAGCATGGCAAATGAATATCAGCCTTTCCAAAACTGCCTCCATGTCCTTTATATGACGCTCATGCCCTTCCTTCTTTGCCTATGCCTTTAACAATATTACATTAAATAGGGTCTTCGAATTCAAATATTCAGGTATCCTACTAACACATGATTTGTCATGGTCAAAACACATTGATGTCTGTCATCTGTAACAAAGCCCTTAAAAGACTAGGTTACTTACATCCTATGCTGCGTCTTGCTCCTCAAGAAACTAAACTTCTTACATATAAAACCCTTATTCGCCCCATCCTCGAATATGGCTGCGTTGTATGGAACCCATACAAACACTGTGACGTCAAAAAAACTAGAATCAGTGCAAAAAAGGGCAGTGCATTTTGTTTGTAGGAGATATGACGGAATTTTGGCCATCTAACTCTCTTCCCCTACTTGGTCTCACTCCTAGAGCATCGCAAACTTGAAAGCCTAAAATTCCTTCACACGTTATTCAGTTCTCCTCACCTCTCTAGATAACTACTTTTTCCAAACCCTCATGTACGAGGAGTCGCCATGCTCTAAATATCTCAACCTTTTTTGCCCGCACTGATTCTTTTAAGCACAGTTTTTTTCCATCAGCAATTGAAGTCTGGAATTCATTACCGGGCAACGTATGTTCACTACCACTGAAACAATTCACGCAAGCTTGTTCATAAATGTCGTATGTTTGTTGTTCATCCCAATCCTGCAATAGCCTCATTGAGGCTCCAGCATGTATAAATAAATAAATAATATATATATATAACCTGTGCACATTTAATCTATTTCTTGCATGTTTGTGTACACTTACAGCAGTCCTTTAGACAGCGTGTCCTAGAAAATACTCTCCAGTCTGTGTGGCAACATACTTTCAGTGGCCATTGGAGTTATACCAAAGTGATCACTCTCGTCGTCACTGTTGGTGCTCTAGCCTCTACTGTCACTGGTTGGGGCAGGCCTCTTTTGTGGCATCATCTTCTCTGGAATTGCCTCATAACGGGTCCCTTTGTAGAAAAAAGTAGTGTTGTCAGCAGTGTATAAGAATGAAACAAAAACAAAAACGAAACCAAACAATATTTTTGACCAGAACGAAAATGTAACCGAAACATTATTTGTTATCTTGTTTTGGGTTGAAACCTAAATATTTTTGATCGGTTTTCAGCTCAAGGGGAAAGTCAGCAATTCAAAACAACCAACGTCAGGGAATGTCAGAATTAGCGCGTATCTCAGGGTTCCGCATAAGCACATATCTCAAGCAGGGATAGTGTGAGTGATAACCGGTCAAGCACTCCACTAATCTAAGCCTGCCACTTCGTGCACCAGGAGATTGACATCATAGTAAAACCCAGGGCTTGCGCACTGAAGAGCTTATCATTTAGTTTTCTATGGATGCAATGCTTTGTTACCGAAGTTTTATTGTTCGTTTAAGTTCGTTTGTTGGAACAGCGGTGTCACATTTTAGCGAGTACACTCGATGTACTTCTGAGATCATGCTCAGAGCCTTGACTCAAGACACTAAGCATGACCTCAGAATTCATAATTCACTTATTGAGAAAAATAAACACTATGTATTTATTGTTGCTTCAAAACTTTTTGCATGGGAACCAAAACTATTATGAACCGTTACAGATAATTTTTTTTTTTCGTTCAGGAGCAGAACAGGAATGGAAATTTTTTCAGTGGAATGAAACTAAAATAGAACGAAAAACATTTCGTTTCAACACCCTGGTTGTCCGCATTCAAATAGTGAGACCTCATTGATATGTCCCTGATTTAAACACTTGTCCAGTTTGTACACTCGCAGTCAAGAACATTGGATCAAAATTAAGTTTATTAGGTTAATAGTAGAAAATGACATAAAAGGGCAAATAAGAGTCTTTGCCCCTATTTTTTTTAGTTAACATATCCAATCCCAGCGGTGGATCTTTCTTGGACTGGCCCGGCCTTATCTGCCTGTAGCTCTGCAGCACGGTGCTGCTGTTGGTTGTTGAAGATAACAGTTGTGCTTCACACATCCACGGCGTACGAGCAACTAAGTGTGATTCGTTTTCTATGGAGCAAGGGACGAACGGCCATCGAAATCTACAGGGAAATGCAGCCCACGTATGGGAAAGGTGTTCCGCTTTGAGAAGTGTCAGGGGGTGGTGTTGCGAGTTCGCAAAATCTCGTGAGGACTTGCATGACAATGAGTGTTCAAGGAGGCTGCGTGCATCACTGACTGACGACAGGGGCATCTCAAATTTAGTGATGCGGTGGCACAAATGTCTGAACTGGTGTGGGGACCATGTGGAAAAATAGTGTAAAGTACATAGTATAATACGTATACAGTAGAATTTCGTTCATACGTTTTGGAAAAAACCACGAGAAAAAAATGTACTAACCCGAAAAATGTACGATCCGCAGTAACTAAAAAAATTAGACTGAACTATTGTTGATATCTACATAATGTGAAGCGTCGCGCGGATCGTTGTGGCACGAGACACTGACGTGCGTCGAGCTGGTGGTGTTCCGGCAGCCAGAGACGCGTTTTGTTGTTTTCCTATTGCGTGGTGTTTTAAGAGGGCGACGGGAAACCCCAAAAGAATAGAGGTGGTGAGCGATACCGGATGCCACCGAAGCGAGACGTGATGACCACATCGCGCTGCCTGCAGCAGGGAATGGCAGTGCGTTTGTATTATTGCCTACTAAAAGTATGCTGTACGCTACCAATGGCACTAAGCACTATGCACCACGCGCTGTAAAATAGATAGGTGAAGGTACTTATCGCAATAGGTTTGGCAGCGATAGCTCTGAACGTGGTGTGCAACGACCCAGCTAGACATTTGGTACCAAAATAAACTGTGCGTGCCATTGTTTTCACGTGAGATGGGCGGCTATATACTATTCTAGATCATGCGCGCCTCGCGCCTTTTCTTGTTTACATGGGATCTAGCAGCCGGAAAATATATACCATCACAGTCTGCAGCAGGGAACGGCGTCGCGTTGAGGTTATCGTCTATTGAAAGCATGCGCTACGCTTCCGGCAGCACCATGTGCTGTGAAACAGATAGGCGAAGCTGCTATCGCAATAGGATTGGCGGTGATAGCTGTGAATGCCGCATGCGACGACCACAGAGAAGATTTGCTGGGACCGAAATTGGAAACTGACTGTGCACCGGCATTTTCACGTGAGACGAGTGGGCGAGTATTGCGGTGAAGCTGCCGTGGTGGGCAGCTATATACTGTTCTTGATCGCGTGCAGCACGCGGATACATGGGATCGAGCGGCCGGGAAACGTATCATACGATCGCAGTTTGACAAGGTACTGAATGTTGGTGCCAAAAAATTGTGTCGTCCGTGAACGTGTGAACCGGTAAAAAATGAGCGTAACTCTGTTGGGTCATTTTTTGTTTTCTCGGTTGCGAATGTTGGCGCCGCAAAAATGTACGTAATGGGAACGTATCAACGAGGCCCTACTGTATTTGTAATTATCTTTATGTACCTCAGCTGAACAAGTAACTTAGCGCAATAAAGACCCGCCGTGGTTGTTCAGTGGCTATGGTGTTGGGCTGCTGAGCACGAGGTCGCGGGATCGAATCCCGGCCACGGCGGCCGCATTTCCATGGGGAGAAATGCGAAAACGCCCATGTACTTAGATTTAGGTGCACGTTAAAGAAACCCAGGTGGTCGAAATTTCCGCAGTCTTCCACTACGGCATGCCTCATAATCAAACGAGAAGAAAGGGGGTTAACCGAGGGGCCCGATTTTTATTAGTCATATCATAAGAAGACAACAAACACTGACACCAAGGACAACATAGGGGAAATTACTTGTGCTTAATAAATGAAAATAAAGAAACAATATATTCATGGTAATTAAAGTGGATGAAAAAACAACTTGCCGCAGGTGGGAACCGAACGCACAACCTTCGCATAGTTGGCTTCTCATAATCAGAAAGTGGTTTTGGCATGTAAAACCCCATAATTCAATTAGCGCAATAAAAACCAAGGTGACAAGAACGGTGGACCAAGACAAGGAACGTCCACCTTTCTTGTCTCTGTGGTATAAAGGTTATAAACAGGGATAAGGTGTATATGTCCTAAAACTGTCAGTAAAGAAATTATAAGCCTAAAATAAAATAAGCAACCTAAATATATAACTGCGTTGGAGAGTTGTATCATTTCAAATCTTAGTTGCAGGAACAACATTGTTATTAAGGAAGCAGATAAGGGTGGAAGCACAGTTATTTGGCCAGTGAAAAATACAGGCACGAGGCTTACGGCCAACTAAACAACCCAAAACATTACCGTAAGCTAGATAACGATCCGACATTATCCTACACACTGAATTACCAACAGGCTGAAATCACTTTTGGCTGATGAATTGATAACACCGTCAGAATACAAATTTCTTAAACCAAGCAACAAAACTGCCGGGCACTTCTACTGCCTTCCGAAAAAATTAATAAAATTCCATCCACTGAACAATACACCGCTAATATTCCAGGTCGCCTGATTGTATCAAACAACACCCTGACAGAGAGCATCTCCACATTCCTTCACCACTTCCTTCGTGACTTGCCAAAAGCACTTCCGTCATTTGTACAAGATACGCCCCACCTGCTGAGAATTAGGGAGGACATTAATACTAAAGGCACACTACCCCAAAACAATTCTCGCAACACTAGATGTCATGGCGCTGTACACCAACATTCCAATCCCCGATGGTTTATCTTCGATAAAACAAACGCTGTCTAAACACAATGCACAACACTCTATTGAAGTCTACTTGTCTCTCCTTGAATTTGTTCCAACACAATACTTCGAATTTGAGTAGAGTTACTACCTACAAATACATGGGACAAGTATGGGTACGCCTTTTGCATCAACCTACGGGAACAAATTTATGAGAATTCTAGAAACAGATTTCCTATCACGCTGCACTGACAAGCCCCACACATACCTACGATATATAGATGACATGTTCATAATATGAGGTCAAGACAGTCTAGATAAATATGTAGCATTCCTGAATTATTTTCACCCAACAATAAAATTCACATCAGTATCTTCAACGGAGTGCATAAGCTTTCGGGACACAACAATATACATTGACACTGGGGCACTGAAGACAACGCTGTATAGGAAACCTTTCGACAAACAACGAACAGTACCTTGAATATACGAGCCACCATCCCAGACATTGCAAACAAGGCATCTTTAAAGGTCAAGCCACACTACTATGTCGCATTTGCTTTGAAAACCAAGACTACATAGATAGACTCTATCACCTTAAAGAAACCCTATCAAACAGGAACCACCCAAACAGTGCCCTCCAAAAAGCCTACACCGATGCAACCAAACTTGATGGAGCCGAGGTCCTCAAGCCCCGCCCTTGGATAACAACAACAACAACGCCTCTTTCTACTAAATTCTCAAACACACTCCCAAATGTGAACAACATCTTCAGTAAATACTGCATGCCAAACTAAGGACAAAGACAAAGTTGGGAACCGGTCCCTGTGGCTGTCCCAGGTGCACTACATGCAAACATATTCAATCTACTACTACGGTAAAAATTACAGCGTCGAATTATTCACACAAGGTAACTTCGAGTTTCACCTGCACGTCAAGTAACATAGTCTACTGTCTAGAATGTACTGCTTGTAGCAGACAATAGGTAGGTGAGACTGAACAGTAAATTCATACAAGACTCAACGGTCACCACGCAGATACAAAACACAATTTACCTAAAGCAGTAGCCAGCCACTTCAATGAATATGGTCATATATTTGACAAAGCAAGGATCTACATACTATAAATTTCCATTCACCTCGCGAGAAGAAATATACGGAATCGTACCTCATACACAAGTTTAAATGCCTACACCTGATGGGAATTAATTTGGCACGTGGCATCTTAGAATCTTTAAAACCGGTAACTTAAATCTGAAGTTCTCATATCATCAGCCAAGGCACAAAACACATTGTGCCACCAGCTAACCTTAATTTTTAACCTCACCTATTCCTCCATTTCCAATTTTTTCCTGCCTACTAAATTTAATATACTCTTTCATGTTTTTACGTTTATATCAACTGTATGATCCCTTTTCCAATGTACACCTGCCCCCGCCCGCTTCTACTCATGTCACCCTCCTATTTGTTATTCCTGTTTCGGTCCCCCCTCTCCTTTTCTTTTGGTCTGTTTTTTTATTATATATATACATTTTAAACACCCTCACCAACACATTTCAAAGTCCCAGACACCAGGATACCTTTTTCGGCGCCTCAGCCACACAGGGTATCGCCATTTCTGTATACCGCCGTAATGATACCTACGTTGAGCTACTGGGGCTAACGTCCCTTGAAAGACCATGCCGCTGCCTTCCAGCTACCCCATGCATTGCACCCCAGACTCCTTGTCGCCATCTTAACTCCTTCAAGATTACCTGATGCATTGCTGCCATGCTACTAAAGTCATTCTTTCAACTAATGTCTTTTTGAGCCTTTTTTGTTACTCGCACACTGACTGCCTGACCAGCTCTTCTAAAGCCACAAAAGACATGCTGCCAACGACACCCCTGAATGCTCCCTAACCTCTTGCTTCCCCAACACCTTCCCATGCCCTCTTGGCGTCTTTTTCCTCCTTTTCTTTCTTTTTTTCTCCCTGCCTTCCCACTCTCCCACTCTTGTCCCTTCATCTTGGGAACCACGCTTACAGACGTCAGGCGACAGCGCTCATTCTCTTTGAAGTCTCTCCTTTTACAACCAGCCTCCACTGACAACAACTGTATGTGACGTCACTCTACTAACCCTTTAAAACTAACATGCCGAGGATGACGAGACCGCCTTTGACAAAGATAGGTCCTCCTATCGAAACGTTGGCCAGCCTTTCTGAGGCACCTTATTCCTGTTGATAACCTTGATACCACAGTGTGCTATTCCATCTGTCAGCCGCTTTCTTGATTTTGGATTTCTTGTCTCTATGGTTTTTATTGCACTAAGTTACTTGTTCAATTACGGAAAACCAACTAGCCCAACAATCAACTCTTCTTTATGTACCTTATTTTGGCTAATAAAAGATAGGGCCATACACTTTCTGGTTAGCCCTTGTACTACAAATAAATATATGGAATGAGGCCTGAGAGGACAAGGCTATGGGGCAACCACACTGAGCATGTGGTACTCGCCAATGAGGAAATGCAAAACGTAAAAATAAACATTATACAGTGAACTCTCGTTAAGGCGAACTCAGCTAAGTCGAATTCTCGCATATAACGAACAACATGGGAACGTTTGTTTGGTTTTCCATAGACTCAATGCAAAAAGAAATCAATTAAGACGAACCACTCCAGACATGTTCTTCGGTTAAGGCGAAATTTTGGAGTGACCGCCACCACTACTAATCCTGGAGGCTAGGGTGCCTTGATGCGCCGTGCCCAAGGGCGCATGCATCCCGGCACCTACTGGAGGCCTGTGGCACACATCGCCTGTAGACAGAGGTGAAAACAAGAGGAATAAACAAAAAGAGGCAGTGACGTTTCACTTCATGAATGTGGATGACGCGCAAGCATGTGGGTGCTATAGCGCATACGAAGCTTTCGGCCTTTGGTGCACCTATGCCCACATCGCAGATAGTAGTGAAGACAGGGCTCTCGCGGCTGCACCATGCGCAGCAGCTGCTAGAGTAGAACGTCCCCTTGTAAACATTCGCTTACTAATTCAACTAACAAGCAGTGTCAGCGCTTACACTCAAACATAAACACATCACATTCGATGACCGAGGACGTTCGCTATCAAAACGCTGGTGTGAGGAATCGCAGTAGTAGCAGCGAGAGAAGCGACCTTCGCGCTGTCTATCGCTTCAGTGCAAACTGAGTAGCGAGAACACAGCACAGGCAAAGCCATCAGCCATCAGCCAACCTTGACTGTGCCCCCAAAGCAGATCGCCTTAAATATAAAGCCTGTGCGACCGCGCATGGGCAAAGTAAAATACCCTCCACCCTCCCCTCCCGAGTGCCATGTGTGTGACGGAAGACGGCATGCTCTCCCCCCCCCCCCCCTCTTTCTTCCTTAGTGCAAGCGAGATTGAGCCACTGCCGCCAGCTCACCATCGCACACTTTCACTTGCACACACAGCATACGGTGCGTGAGGACGATATTATCACGAGATGAATCCAGTACATCCATATCGCAAACGCAACCTGTAGAAACTGCCAGAAAAGGTCAATCCAGCATGCCTCTGCCTACGTTCCTCCTCCGCGACCCTTTGCTTTGTTTCCTTCCCCACTTCGCTCAACATCGCCTAGACTTTCTTCTAGGTTGCATTGCTTTGCCGCGCACTCAGCCTCTCCTTCGTACTTTTGTTTGCTCGGAGCCTACACCGATGACCTGAGAGGCAGCAAATACCTGCTTTAACTCCCTAGTGAACTTTTTCTAGCAGCACGAAGGCACAGAAGTATTTTTAAGGTCATTAGGTAAAATGACATCGTTTGTGGCTGTTCGCTGATTTGCACAGAAGCGCCAAACATCCATCATGGGCAAGATGAAACCAAGCAAGAGTACCACTTGAAAATAGTTTTCTATTAAGTTCAGCTAAATAAATGCTTTTTATGTCCTTTTCCCCCTGTTCTACTTCATTTACCGTTTTAAAGTAAGATATTTGGATGCGCCTGGTCATGTTGCCAATTATTCTTCTGATAAGACGAACAAGTTTTCATGGTCCCTTCAAGTTCGTATTAAAGGGAGTCGGCTGTATATATGTCCAGAAAGCACTGAATGTGTACAGCCACGTACACATACCATTCTTGCATGCTGATCCATTCTCAAAATGGTGCTCTTATTCGCCATGAAAAATGACAATGAATGAAGACACAAACACTTTGGTAAAGCATTCTGAAGCATAGCCACAAAGGAACACTTGTAAGGACGACGAGTGACCACTGAATGATGATGGCTCTTTGATTGCAATTACAATTCAGGAGAAGCTTGGCGGGTTGTTTGGTCATTTCCTGTCGTCATCGATTAAATAGCAACACAGCACAAAAAAAGGCTGCTGGCCTCATGTGTTCCCCACTTGATGTCATAGCCCGCATCATATTTGCACAATAAACCATTCGTGTTATCGATGGAACTTTTTTCTTGATGCAGGTTCCTCTTGGAATTTGGTCAGTTCAACTGCTCCAAGCACTTAAAAGATTCAGTGGCCATGATGTGTCTCATCATTTGCTGTAGTTCGTCATGAGGCATTGAGAGAGCATTGCTTCTCTCCCGCAAGGTTACTAACTGCAAGGTTACAGAAAAAAAATTTGATAGGTGCACATTTACGACCTGGGTGCACATTTTAGGATCTTTCCCCTTGCCCTTTGCTTGATCTTTGGAGACAAGTAAACTGAGAAGTGGCAGCGAGCTAAGCTTGCTGTCTGTCTGTATCATGCTTTTGTTAATTGCCGTCACAAGCAGAGAGGCATAGCCAGCTGCAGCCATGGCCCTGGAGCTTCCTACGGCTCTTTGGTTAATGCTGTCTGACGCAGCGTTTTGGTCTGACGGTCGTTGAAGAAAACTTTTGTTGTGCTGCACCCATGTGCCATGCTAATAAAGAATATGAGCAGACTTTCTTATACAGTCGGTGCTTGTTTCGACGGACCTTAATAATCCACCAAAAAAGGTCCATTAGTGTATATCCAAAGTCCATTCTATCCAAAATTAGGGCCGGAGTATGTTGCAAAATGGCGGAACTTGGCACATACCACTCTCTGCAGTGTTTGATTATTGGAAACCGGAGTCGATCACAAGAATGATAAATAAATCAACATTATAATGAATAAATAGATAGATAAATGGATTTAATTATGTAGTAATCGTATAAGCTCTAGGGGTGTGGTGCCTTGCTGTCCACTGTTTTCCGGATGCTGGCTGCCAGCAAATGGCAGCTTTTCTGCACTACAGCAACTCTACCATGCCCAATGGAAAAAATTGTCCTGCTGGCGAAAAAAATGGGTTCCAGTGATATTCCTGCCTTTTCAGCCAGCTCACCACTGTGCCGGCTGCCTAGCCTGAGTGCATTGCCGCCGCCGATGATACAAACATCGGCTACAGTTTGTTTTTCACACAAAACAGTGGTCGGTGGAATAAACTGATATCTTAATTTTATCTTTCAAGATGAGCGACAACCATTGTCAAGCCTGGGAACATATTCTGCAACGATCACTTTTGGCGATACCATGACTTCGGCTGTCAGGCACGCACTGATTGGCTGGTTGAGCAAAACCATTGATTAACTGGTTGAGCACTACGTCATGCAAAGGCGATAGTATCACCGAAAGTAATCATTTCAGAATACGTCCCATGTAGCATGAATGAAGGCTGCATTATGAGGCAAGTTCAACTCGGAACCCACACAGCCGATGAAGCTGACTACGCATGCTTCGTAGTCTTTGTAGTTGCACACTTTGTAATAGCAGTCTATCTTATTTCACGTGTGGGTTGATGCGACGAGAAATAAAGTGTTCTCGAAACTACGTATTTTGTGATTGTGGGCAGTTGTTCTTGAAGTGCCATATGCTACGGCTTCGAAGAAGTGGGTTAGGCCTTGCAGCACCCACTGCACTGGCTCAGAAGCAGTGGGCGGCAGTGAGCTGCTTGGAGAGCGAACGCTCTCCATAGCTGCTGGGTCGTTGTGCATCACGCAGTTGTGGGAAGCTTGCTGCTAGTGTTTTCATTCCTCAAGAAAAAGTGCATTTTCACCCCTTTTCACCCCTGGCTGAAAATAACCGCGTGCAGTGCACTGCCGTTCGCATGCATTGCCTCAGCAAAGGGCGTTTGCAGCACCATCTAGGCAATATTGCACCATCTATATTGCAAGATGCACCATCTAGGCAATATATGCCCAAATTTTTGTCTGTTAAAGCAAAGTCCACTAAGAGTGGAATTTGTTGCATTAATGATATGGACAGTCGAAACTAAGTGAAAAGAATGGTCTGTTATCTCTGAAAGTATGTTGGATGCTGATCTGGTACAACAGGTGTGGACTGTAAGCGGAAGTGCATTCCCAATGTTTCTTTCTTAGTTTTGGCTGATATACTTTAAAGTAGTTTCTGATACATTGCTTCCATACCTTTTCTTCTTTATTGAAATGTCTGCGGTATAGAAGTGTTGGAATAATAAATATGTAAAATTTAAAGTCCCTACATTTGACGCTAGCCGGGTATGCTCTCCCCTTCGAGGGATAAAAGTTATTTTCATAAAAGGCGCGATCGTCGAACTAAACTTTAGTATGCGACACCTACACAAACACCCTAGCTTTCTCCAGACTTATGCCAGCACTCCCATTGTTGGCAAATTTGCAGGAGGCCTATATTTATGGGTAAGAGCTCTGGAAGCACTATTTCCTTTTGTAATACAGTTGCAGCTGCCGCTAAAACGGTAGAAACTAGAGGCGCTCTGTTTAGAAACTTATTGGCAAGGGTGATTGTAAAATTAAATCTAGATAACTAATGATAGTAGTTGATGAAGCAGTTTTGTATGAAAATTACATTTCTGCTTATTAGAGGGCTGTTGTGAAGGATATCCGCAAACAGAACAATTGCATATATTCTGAAAGTTCAGATTTTATTTTTAGCCCTGAAAGAGTTAAAAAAAAAAACTGACTGTTGTATGTAATATGTAATACTATATTGTAGTATTACGTCATTGTAAGTGGATTGCAATGTGTATGTGTAATCCTACTTGGAGCAATACAATTCCAGTTCTAGAATATTCAGTTTTTAATGATGTCAAATTTTCCTAGGTTTCATTGGTATTTTGTGATGCTGATTGGTGCAGCAGCATCACATGAAGGACTGCCCTTGTCCTTAGCCTCATTTTAAATTCTCGACTTTGCGTCATTCTTTCATTAACCCTTTCACTACTGAGTGCTATATTTGCAAAAACTTCCTAACTATACCAATTCGTTTTATTGCACCAAACAAACACATAAACAAAAAAACAGCCCAAAAATATATTGAATACCTTTATTGCCGAACAGAGCTAAACAAACCCAAAATGCTAATAGAGACTTCACTGCAGAGCTTCAAAACTCTCAGGTAGCTGAGAAGGTGTGTTCATTGCTCTAAAGTAGAGTGGTATTATCACTTTGACGAACTCTGTTATAACTTATGCCCAAAGTAACTTATGCATGATAAAACCGAATTTGTATTTGCAGGTTTTAGTGTGGACGAGCCCAGCTTGTCCTCTGTAGGAACAGTACAAAGTTCTACGACAAGCCTGGCTTGTCCTCGGTAGGGAAAGGGTTAAGCTGTTCTAGCTATTATGCCAGGAATGTAGAATATTTTTATGCTTTCATTTGTACAGATTGATCAGAAGGGCCCTGAGAAGACTTTAGGAAGGCAGCTGCAAGAAGTTGTGAACCTTGCCAACAACCCCAAAATCAGGTGAGTCTAGAAAAATAACCTTCACCACATGTAGTTTTCTGCTTGAGCGCAGCCTTTTGCATGTTTCTGTAAACATATGTGCAGTGATGTGGAAATATTATGGGACTAATTCAGGCTGAGGCATTTTGAGCTGAATGCTTGTGTGTTATGGCTATGTATCTTTGTACTGTGTAAATCTGATTTATGGCATTTCAAACTTGGACAATTTAAAATTGCAAATTGCAGCTTATTTCAAACGAATCAGCAAAATTTTTATTAGCCCACTTTTATGTCTTGCTTTTACATCCCATGGTGGTTCGGTCGCTTTGGCGTTCTGCTGCTGAGCACGAGCTTGTGGGTTGAATGCTCGGCCATGGTAGCCATGTTCCTTTGGAAGTGGAAGGCAGAAGCGCTGGTATACCCAGATTTAGTACACATTAAAGAAACCCAGCTGATTAAAACTAAGCCAGAGTCCTCAACTACAGCATATCTCATAGCTGCAGTGTTGCTTTGAGATGTTAAACCTCGTGACTCGATACTTCTTGCTTCGCGTGAATTTAGGCTAGGCTAGTAAATTTGTCACATCATTAGTATAGCATAATGTTTTTTTTCTTTATAAATTCATGTTCTCTTATGATTCTCTTTCTTTTTTTTTCTTTCCTGGCACCTATCATACAAATAAACTCGTGCTTTTCTTGTGATTCGGTGTTTATAAATGTGTTCTTTTAATTGTACACAATAACTATATACCAATTTGCTGTACCGCAAGGTCTTTTATCACACAAAAGTCAGTGTGACGTTTCTGAAATGTGATGAGTGTTTTCAGAATGAACTTTGACCCAACTAACTGGAAGTCATTCTTGTTTCTCTGGCAGGTACGAGGCCTTTGACTTTCATCATGAATGTAGGAGGATGCAATGGGATCGTCTCTCTATACTAATGGAAAGGATTGCTCAGGACCAAGATGCTTTTGGGTGAGCCTTCAACTTTGCCTTTATTTTTTTCGTTTTCTTTTTGTCTATATTTTACTCAATATTACTACAGACTCTCTCTGATACTCATGGCTTCATTACAGGTACTTCATGATGCTTTACGATAGCTCAGTACCCTGTCTACAAACTGGGGTTTTTCGCACAAATTGCATTGACTGCTTGGACCGGACCAATGTTGTGCAGTCGCTTCTGGCAAGACGTAGCCTAGAGCAACAACTTCTGGTAGGCCTCTTTGTTGACTTCAACTGTTTCTATACGGCATCATGAGGAGCTCAGTGCACTCAACGCCATGTTTCTCATTTGGTTGCTGAGAACAAATATCCTGTGTTAGTAATGCTGCAAAATGTTCTTATATGAAATGCCAACTCATTTAGAAAGTCTTGCTGAACAATAATTTATCAACCGTACAAAGTCATAGTGGTGTTCTCAAGCCTTCTTATCTTTCAGAGATACTGTAAAACCTCATAATTCTGAAGTTTGTCAAACCGTGATTAAGCAGATTTTTAACATATCTAACAAATTACACTAAAAAAAGGGGGGCGGGGGGCACGAAAGATCTTTGTATAGGTTTGTCACCTTTGTCTACTTGCTGTGCAGTTATTTCAAGCACCCACTATTGTGGGAGTTCGGTAGTCTGTGTTACCGTGGGTCCTGTGGCTAAACCTACACAGCTCCTTGGAATCACCTCTGTTACACTTGAGAAAGCTAGGCATTAGGTACGATTACCATCACAAGATGGGTATGTTGGCAGCATATTAGTGTATTTCAGCTTTTTTTGAAGGGAGCCATGTGTAGCATAAACATAAGCATTCGTGGCATCATATGACTAGGAGCTCATCATGCTCCCACTCAGGAGCATTGGCGGTGTCCCCTCAAAGCAACAGGTGCCCACTTAAGGTCTTGTCAGCAGTGCTTGCTATTTGCATAGGCAATATAGCAACAGCAATTATGGCTTTTGGGTTCTTTATTCCAATTTCAAAAGGACCATATCGTCCAGCAAAGGATGTCACCTTGCCATTACCACGGAAACAACCAGCAACCTCATGCCATGGTTCATTGCTCCAACATTTTCATTGAAATAGCTTGCATGGATAAACATAGTGTCACGAAAGCATAGGTCAGGCTTTACAGTTTGCATTGTAGCTTAGGATACCACAAATATGCACACTGGTGCCAAGAACTCCAGGTGCCTTGCTGTGGCTCTTAGCGACCATAGCCCAAGTTATCGGTGTGTGGGTGTGCTGGTTGTTAAAGCAAAATTTATTATATAAATTTTGGAACCGCAGAAAGTTTAAAAAATATATTCAGGATTTCAAGTAGGCCAATAATGGTCTGTCAAGATGTTGGTGACAGGGAATTGTTGCTTGTTTTACAAATGCAGGAATGACCTAGGCCTGCAGATTAATTACTTCTCTTTCCACGTTAGCAGGAATTATTGAAACAGTTTGACATTTAGCATCACAGTTCATCTTCAGTGCATCTTGTGCATCTTCAGTTCTAGCTCTTTCCATATGTGCCATGGCAAATGATTGATAGTTTTTCAAGATGCTGTCAAACATTGCCATTGGAATTTCACTGCAGGCAATCACATGCCCTGTATGAATTGAAGATCACACTTTTATATTTTTTATCAGCTTTATCAATCTTTGATGCATTGAAGAATCTCAGAGTAAAAAATTTCTACCGAAGGCATAATCTAAATTGGCCTCGTGTGCCTCTTGCACTTTTAAAATCAAACACGAAATGTGCACGTTAGGGGACTTGGCTGTGTGTCCTTTAAATGACCAAAGTGGTGAAGACTTAGCAAAGTCTCTTGGTTTGCGTGATTTTCTCCTCTGATTGTTGTACTGCTTTACTTCATAAGGGGTGTGGCATAGTAAATTTTGAGACTGAACTAAGTGTGAGTTGAATAGTGCTACAAGTGAATCGAATATTGAATATTTTTTGTAATGAACAGCCTTTTTAACCATTAAAGAGCACCTAAACCACCCTGAGCGTGTAGGTGAGAGGCATTTCTCTCTCATGTTTGCAACCCTCTGTATGGCCACACTCTCCACCTTGCTGCATACTTCTCCAGGAGGCTCATGGGCACCACATCAGTAATGAATGTAAAGTTAGCATTCTTTTTGCGTGAAAAGACAATCAACTTCTGCTTAGTGCTCAATGTTTTTTGGCTACACATGGTTGCCGCCGCACAAGCAATGCAAAACTTGCTACACAAGGTAAAGTAATTTGATTGCACATGACAGGCAAACGAAATGATGAAGAGGCGTGTGACTGCAGTGTCAAAGCATGCTAGGAGATGAATCAGAACTGATATCCTTCATAAATGGACCAATTGACAGCTTTGGTGACGTCATGTTCATGGTCCATGTGAAGAAGGGACCGGAAAATCTCTGAGAGGAACACACGATGGATGGATGGGGGGGGGGGGGGGGGGGGGATTCTTTTACTTTGTGGCTTCTCCACGACTTGCAGCACTGCCATGTTCATGAAATCAATTTGATCTGTTACTGCTTTAACAGTCTATGCTGTTGTCCTTGTTATTTGTTATGTATACAGTATATAGCACACAGAGGCTCCAGTGCTAGTTTTAGGTGTATGGGTAGGCCAGTTATTTTGGCAGTAAAGCTGGTTGAGCACGCTAATTGAGCATGAGGAAGATAGTGGGTGTTTCCTGCCACGACAGTTATTGCTTCAGAACCCTAAAAGAATGCAAAAAAGAACAAGAAGCTTGCTACAAAAAATCATGACAAATGCTTTCTGCATGATTCAATTATGTATGCCTGTGCTTAACAACCAGCTTTCCTGCATAGCACACAGACACCAGTTTAGTTATTCTCACAAAAGTGCATACGTAAGCTTTTTTTTTCCATGTGGTCTTAATTGGAAAATATGAAAACTAGTGGCAAGATAAATATTTTATGTGTTTCACATTTTTAGTCTTAAGTACTTTTCAGTGAAATGTTATTTTTGGCTGCGCTTCTGTTTTTTTTTTTTTGTGCTTCTGTTAAATCTCGCATTTAAAAAAATGGCTTGCCAGCCCTGCGAAAGAGCATGTCCAGTGAAGCTGTTGAAAACCACCACTACAACTGCTGAGGGGGGTATGCAATGCTTCATTGC